>NW_013667638.1:223158-226368 GCF_000517525.1 Limulus polyphemus
TGGTCGTATCGAGATGTTTTTCTTTAATTTTAATTAAAGTGGGATTGTACATGGACGCGATCTCTGGTAGGCCTGAATGGAAATATATCGTTTAGATGAGCTATTAATAAATAACATGTCAGTATAGTTTGAGAAGGGCACTGTCAACTTCTGTAAAAAATGTTGATTTAAGTGAAGTCTTCCACTATTTCTTTGATACTTGTCTCGGGCACTTGTTTTGTTGTTTGTTTATGTTTCTTTTCTAAAAGTTCCGAGTTAAGTGGGTAACAACGTTTACTACATTTCCATACCGGGTTGAACGACGTCACAGTTGATGCGAGTGTTTTAGATGAGAGCGAAATTAAGAGCTCAAGCTCAGCCAAGCTAAACTTTCCCAAATTGAATACGAGTTATTACGAAATTGATTTTTGTTGTTGTTGTGGTTTTTTAGGTAGTCATCCTCTCATTCTCTCCAGATTAATCAGTAACATCACTTTTTGCAAATGATAAACGAAGCAAAAGTTAATTAGGAAATTAATTTAAATGTAATTAATATATACTCTCAACTTTATAACCCATATTAAACGTAACATTTCTCTGTATCTGTCTATCTATCTCTCCATTCGTCTGTTCATTCATCCGTCAATCTAAATATTTCTCTATCAGATCATCCATCCAGCTGTCTGTTCGTTCATCTCTTTATCTATCTGTCTATCCACTCGACCATTAAGCTATCTATCTTTAACTATGTGGTTCTTATATTATTAATTTACATTTGCATGTGGATGGAACTCGTAAAGAGTATCAAAATTAGGGATAGCTATGCTTGAACTTTGGGATCTCTGATCTGGTTGTTGGGATCTTTGATCTGACCAATTAGTCCATGTGTCACATGTTGGTTGGTTTTTAGCGCAAAGCCGCGGGGAATGGAACTTCGGGTTTGAGCATTGTAAGAATAAGGTGGTATTGATGGTACATCAACGTCAACTGATTCTGGGGCCTTGCAGGAACTAAGCGAGTTGTGTTATGTTACCTGTTACAATTTCGAATGGTCTGAAACCGAGCTAAATGATAATTTAAATTTAGTAGTTAAATATATGCCGATATATCTCCAATTTATGAGATTTGCCAAGAAGATTGATACACACAGTTTCCTTTTTTAATACACAAACAACAATACAATTTATAATAACAGTTATTACAAATAGTTATTACAAACAATGAATTATATACAAAAGTTTCACAAACTTACAAGCAATATAAAGTATTCTTTCTAGTCTGGAACTTCCTTGATATCTTATCGAGGGTTGACGATGAGCGAGTTAATTTCGAGTTGACGTAGGTATAATTCACTTAACAGTGAGCTAACTAGCCCTGTAGTTCTCGCTGATCACACGCCGATTACAGGTCAAGTTTCCACCGATGACATTAAGTAATGTTTTCGTAAAAGTACTAATGTCCGGTGTGAATCCACTGAAGTTAAATGGTTTGTAATGTTAAAAATTTATAAACATTCCTGGTCAAATATCTGAAGTATCCCGATTAATAAGCGTTAATCACAGTTATAACTTACTAGGTTTATAGCACACCAATTACAGCAACCCAATAATAGATACTGTTTTTAGGCACACCGCATTGTTTATATATATGTATATAAGCGTGTGGAGAGTTTCTCGAAAATTCAGATTACGTAACAATTTCAAGCTACACTAGTGTTTACGTACACACATGTATTGGTGATGCTTACACTCGAGAATCTTCTACAACTCTGGAGAATAGGCGGAAGTTTCGCAATACATATTTAACAGTATAAGTTATGTACATTTCTAAATATAATTTAATTTTAACAAACATCGATATTAAAATAAATATAGAATAATAAATCTGTCATTAGAATCAGTTGACGTTGATGTACCATCTATACCAACTTATTTATAGCCCCTTCACAACAGTAATGTAAACGGGAACCATCGCATATTTATAGCCACTACGCCACAATAATGTAAGCGGGAACCATCGCATGTTTATAGTCAATGAGGATTGCATCCTGATCCTGAGATCCTTCATTTGGGAAGTGTGTGAATTCCTGTGATGACTAAGACAAAGTTCTTACTTGAAAATAAGCTGACTTTCATTCCTCACATCAGCATCAAACAGCTTAACATCAAGTGTGAAAGGGACACTGTTTACCCCTTGTGGTCCATCTCTTGGGAAGTGAATAGGTGTTCTATTTCAAGATCTATTGTGTTCTTGTTGAATCTATGCTGGACCACGTGTCTCTTGTCTGTATCTCGGCATTGATGATGTTGGACTCCGTTTACCACTAGGGGTTTCCTGTACTTCTCTGTACGCAGAATCCTTTGAACCTCCACTTCACTTCTGGCGTTTACAACTTTCAATCTTCAAAGATCTTATCAGTGCCTGGCAATGTGTCTTTATGTGTTGATGGGTTTGGCTTTGTCTTGTGCATATAAATGGCATTGCTATCCTAACTTTTGTTCTTCATATCTAGGCAGAATTGGCTAAAAAAGTTCTGATATTGGATGACACTGCTGAATACAATGATCAGTTCATCCCTTCTTGGCTTGTTATTGAGTCACCTGCAGAAGATGGATATACCCGAGTTCTCCTTAATGAACACCTTTTGATCCATCCTTCCACTCAATTTTTATGGACTCCACAATAGTTTGCTTCAGCTCTCTATCCACTTACAGAAGTAGCTCTTCCGTGTTTACAAGTGTATGCAACTGGACTTGCTGGATCTCAAGAAAACTAAGTAGTGCCGGTTGTATCATCTACACCAACTCGCTTAGTTCCTCCATGGTCCCGCGATGGTTTGTGTTTACATTACTGTGGTGTAGTGGCTATAAATACGCGATGGTTTGTGTTTACATTACTGTGGTGTAGTGGCTATAAATATGCGATGGCTTGTGTTTACATTACTGTGGTGTATTGGCTATAAATATGCGATGGTTTGTGTTTACATTACTGTGCTGTAGTGGCTATAAATATGCGATGGTTTGTGTTTACATTACTGTGGTGTAGTGGCTATAAATATGCGATGGTTTGTGTTTACATTACTGTGGTGTATTGGCTATAAATATGCGATGGTTTGTGTTTACATTACTGTGCTGTAGTGGCTATAAATATGCGATGGTTTGTGTTTACATTACTGTGGTGTAGTGGCTATAAATATGCGATGGTTTGTGTTTACATTACTGTGGTGTAGTG
>NW_013667638.1:227102-228956 GCF_000517525.1 Limulus polyphemus
TCATCTACTCTGATTCTAATAAATCCAAGTTATTGGTTGAAATAATCCAAAAATAAATTAACATGGGACTGCTCCTTACAAACTATGATTGTTTGTTTTGAATTTCGCGCAAAGCTACACGAGGGCTATCTGCACCAGCCGTCCCTAAGTTAGCAGTGAAAGAGGAAAGACAGCTAGTCATCATCACCCACTGCAAACTCTTGGGCTACTCCTTTACCAACGAATAGTGGGATTGACCGCATCCTTATAACGTACTCACCGATGAAAGGGCGAGCATGTTTGGTGGGACGGGGATTAGAACCCTAACCACCAGGCCATGCCAGGCCGAAACTGTACTGTTTGGTAGGTAACTATAATAACACGTGAAACGTGTACTTAATCAGGCCATTAACGTTCGATTTATTTCTATAAACGAAGTCACACGTCAGTTTTATTATTTCATTAAGTGGAATATTTGTATATAGAGGTGTTATATGAAATCTAGCACTAAAAAACACTGTGTTATAAAATTTTAATTAATGCTTTAACAAATGAAGCAAATTTGAAACTGTTCTTAGCTGTATAATCGTTTTAGACATAATATTGCTCAGCGGTAAGTCTGAAGGTTTATAACGCTGAAAACTGGATTCCGATACCCGTGGTGGGCACAACACAGATAACTCAGTCTATAGCTTTGCGCTTAACAACAAACAAACCATGAGCTAAAACATCAGAGAAATATAACTAAAAAAACCAGCTAGTTCATGATTAATCGTGCCAATATTAGATACCATAGGTCTCACAGGAATATGAATATTGTGAACCTTGGGTAATCTGTATAAAATACCAGGCTGTGGTCCCATGGGTTTAATCCTGTTGTGAACCTGGTTGTTATTAACTCTTTCTTTCTCTAAGAATAAACTCTCTCTCTCTCTCTCTCCTAACTGTTAGTTATTTTTATAATCTTTAAAAATAACTAACACCTTTCTAACATATTATTTTTATTCGGTATTACAACATTATTAAGTATGAGGCTTCAGAATAACTATATAGATAGATATGTGTAAGTTTACTAACGATTTTCATTTATCTTTGGAAAAAAATATAATAAATATGTAGCTTATGTGCTCTTGGAAACGATCCGAGGTAAGACCAGATGGAATGTACAAAAACATCTTTTAATCTTTGGACAAAATTGGGATGTCTTGTAATTTTCTGAGAAATAGGTCAACGGGTGAAAACAATTCCATAAAGAAACCCTTTTTTTTGGGGGTGGATACTGAAAATTCTAGGCCTCTATCTAATGGTCAGGTTAAAAGCACGTGATGGCTAGTGTTTAAACTTCTTCCAACTTGTCTAATTTATAACCGCATTGTAGTGGATAGATTTAATTTGATAATTAACATTAATGGACGTATAGAACATAGTATAGAACAAAGGGGGAAACCTTGTCTCAATGCCTGAACTATGTACCGTTTTAAAGAGGGAAACCTTGTCTCAATGGCTGAACTATGTACCGTTTTAAAGGGGAAACCTTGTCTCAATGCCTGAACTATGTACCGTTTTAAAGAGGAAACCTTGTCTCAATGCCTGAACTATGTACCGTTTTAAAGGGAAACCTTGTCTCAATGCCTGAATTATGTACCCTTTTAAAGGGGAAACCTCGTCTAAATGCCTAAGTTACCGTTTTAAACAGGAAACCTTGTTTCAATGCCTGAACTATGTACCGTTTTAAAGGGAAACCTTGTCTCAATGCCTGAATTATGTACCCTTTTAAAGGGGAAACCTCGTCTCAATGCCTGAACTATGTACCGTTTTAAAGGGAAACCTTGTCTCAATGCCTGAATTATGTACCCTTTTAAAGGGGAAACCTCG
>NW_013667639.1:0-2558 GCF_000517525.1 Limulus polyphemus
GCTAAAGTTTTGTCGGAACGAAGTTACGGAAAGTTAATTAACAAATGGAGACGTAACAACTGTTTATTTTATTTCAACCTTCGATTAAATTTCAGTTATGATATAAATTTAATTTAGTTATATTCCTTTAATTTGTTCATTTGAAAGTTTAATGCACAGTTTAGAAAATATCAGGATATCTTATGTAATGACTGAAATAGTCATAAATTTCACCCTTCCATAACTATTATATATTTTCAAGTATATTCTGGTAATATTTTTCTAACTTTCCACGCAGTTTCTGCATGTAGTTATGATATTTTCGTTGACCAGATGTCTCAGTGTCATAAATATGAATTAATCCGTTTACACGGGTAGAGGCTTCATGTTGCATCTCTTGCTCGTAAGTCTCAAGCTATCTTACTGTAGTCTTGTTTCCAAAATTATGTAAATTTGTTTACTGAAAGAATCTGCTGCTGTCTGTAATTCTCCTGTTATATAAACTTCCACCCTATAAATCAGTTGTTTTCTTTTATTTCGATTTTCACGTAGGCTTACGTGTATGTTTAGAAACTATAGTAATACTACTAGTACTGGTAACACTTGGTGCTATAGTCCGTTCCCTACTGCCTCTTATACTAAGTTATATATTTGTGTCAGAAAAAGGTATAAGATCTGATGTAAATAAGCAATAGAGAAACTTGTGCATTTGGCTTAGGTTAAGATTGCGCGTGGAACGTTGGTTGAAGTAACCTGTGAACTTTTGGGATCCTGACATTATTTATTTTGCTCAGGTACATAAGCCACGATTTTCCATAATTCCGTCACTTAATTTTTCGCTTGCTCTCGATTTTGTTTCTTACTCTTGTCGACCCGAGCAGCCAGACGAGACGGAAAGATAAGCCCAGCCAACTTGTGGTAAATAGAACACTGAGTTCGTTATATAAAGAGTTTTTATGATATAAATTACACTTGTGTTTACTTTTTTCCTTTACTGTATGTTTACAATTTATTCTTTGCTTAACAGTCCTGAACCTGCGTTTTACAGAAAATTTTGGCTTTTCTTGTTGGACTTCAGAGTGCCTGAATATCGCAGACTAGTTAAAAGCTAACATTTAGGTGCCGTGACCAAAGGATTTCTTATTACGGATTTATTTTGAATCCGTTTCTTTTGTAAAAATGAATGTAATATTTTGAAGTTAAAGCATTTTGTAAAGTGTAAGCAATATCTTGAAGTAACAGCATTTTGTAAAGTGTAAGTGATATGTTGAAGTAATAGCATTTTGTAAAGTGTAAGTGATATATTGAAGTAATAGCATTTTGTAAAGTGTAAGTGATATGTTGAAGTAATAGCATTTTGTAAAGTGTAAGTCATATTTTGAGTAATAGCATTTTGTAAAGTGTAAGTAATATTATACAGTAACAACATTTTGTAAAGTGTAAGTAATATTTTGAAGTAATAGCATTTTGTAAAGTGTAAGTAATATTTTGAAGTAATAGCATATTGTAAAGTGTAAGTAATATCTTGAAATAATAGCATTTTGTAAAGTGTAAGTAATATCTTGAAATAATAGCATTTTGTAAAGTGTAAGTAATATCTTGAAGTAATAGCATTTTGTAAAGTGTAAGTAATATCTTGAAGTAATAGCATTTTGTAAAGTGTAAGTAATATCTTGAAATAATAGCATTTTGTAAAGTGTAAGTAATATCTTGAAGTAATAGCATTTTGTAAAGTGTAAGTAATATCTTGAAGTAATAGCATTTTGTAGAGTGTAAGTAATATCTTGAAACAATAGCATTTTGTAAAGTGTAAGTAATATCTTGAAGTAATAGCATTTTGTAAAGTGTAAGTAATATCTTGAAGTAATAGCATTTTGTAAAGTGTAAGTAATATCTTGAAATAATAGCATTTTGTAAAGTGTAAGTAATATCTTGAAGTAATAGCATTTTGTAAAGTGTAAGTAATATCTTG
Source organism: Limulus polyphemus (assembly GCF_000517525.1). Taxonomy (NCBI): domain Eukaryota; kingdom Metazoa; phylum Arthropoda; class Merostomata; order Xiphosura; family Limulidae; genus Limulus; species Limulus polyphemus. Next base: position 1,952 of record NW_013667639.1, read on the forward strand.
AAGTAATAGCATTTTGTAAAGTGAATTATATTTGTCATCTTTGTCTTATTAAAAGCTTTACATTGCAGCTAATCCTGTATATGGTTACGCCTCCAGTCGTTAATTAATTTTTCATAACTTCGTTCCGACGAAACTTTAGCGACACAAGTTCTTTCTTAAATAAAACTGGTTTATTTTTTCCGAATGCAACTTAATTTCAACAGTCGCTCTATAACAACACTATAATTCACGTCTCACGAGGCCAACAATATTTTGTCCGCATACATTCAATTACTCATTACACTGTCCCCCGTCACGTTGTGACCATCTTATATATACCAGACTACCCCCAATCTAGCAAATGCTAGGGCATTTACGAAGGAACAGGATATTTCTAGAAAACGTGGCGTGACACTAGTCACGTGACCTCGCTGACGCAACACTGCCCCCTCCTTAGTATTGTTCGTCCCGAACAATAACCCAATAACAATTACAGAATTACAATCACAAAATTACAATTCAACAAAGTCTCTTAATTTTACGGGACGTATCTCTTCTTCCGTACTTGTCTCCATCTCGTTGGCTTCTGCTTCATATGGGGTTCATCTGCTTCATCAGGAAAAGTTCT
>NW_013667639.1:3342-4217 GCF_000517525.1 Limulus polyphemus
ATAGGGGGTAGTTGTAGTTGATTTAAGTGCTGTGACATGCAGATCAACGGATGTAGGAACACTTACTGGAGTCTGGCCTTTGTTGTTTCCAATCGTCATTTTATCGAAGTTAACTACACACTTCCTCGGTAGTAGATAGTCCAATCCTAATATGCATTGGTCTTCGATGTCAGCCAAGTATACCTTCTGTCTGTTTTTCATGCCAATGAGCTCGATAGTTACCCACACTGGTCCCCACAACCTTGCAGAATGTCCTGTCACACCACAGAGCTTTTGTACAGCTTCTGGAACTCCTTTGTTATTCAGTACCTTGATGCTCACAAGGGTTTGCTGAGATGCAGAATCTATGACAAAGTTGCACCTTTGGTCATCCAGCTTCCCTGTCACGTAGATACTATGTGTGCTTGCCATTTTACACTTAGCTGTTGGGACTTTCACGATGGAGGTTGGTAGGCGCCCCTTAGCACCAACCACTACTGGTTTCCCGAAGCTGACTTATTGGTGGTATTTTTCTTACACTGGCTCCTCAGATGTCCTTGCTCCTCACAGTTCCAACAGCCTTTCTGGGTAGCAGCCTTTCCTGCTGTATCATTTCCCTTGTGCTGAAGTTTCCAGCATTGAGCTCTCTTGTGCCCAGGTTTGTTACAGTGACAGCAAAGTCCCTCAAACTTCTCTGAAAGCTGACCTTTTCTGGCCTTGAATCCCGATGACTGTACCAACCTCGGTACCTCTGTGTTGGACTTAACGTAGGATTCAAATTCGAGAGCTCTGGTCATTGGATCCTGCATGGTAGAGGGGTGTGCTTGCTTCATTTGTATCTTAAGTTGTGGACTGTCCAAGGCATCTACGATTGATCCCTCAGCAACAACTTGAGG
>NW_013667639.1:5217-9764 GCF_000517525.1 Limulus polyphemus
ACACTTAATTTCAACAGTCTTTCTATAACAACACTATAATTCACGTCTCACGAGGCCAACAATATTTTGTCCGCATACATTCAATTACTCATTACACTGTCCCCCGTCACGTTGTGACCATCTTATATATACTAGACTACCCCCAATCTAGCAAATGCTAGGGCATTCACGAAGGAACAGGATATTTCTAGAAAACGTGGCGTGACACTAGTCACGTGACCTCGCTGACGCAATAATATCAACAATTTCACTACTGAATAACATTTTGTATTCACCAGTTTCAACAGTATATTTTATGGCTGACAAACATTTCTATATAATTGTTTATTTTACAAATCTATAAAATTATAGGAAATAATAGTTGGTGTATCTATTCCTGTATTTATTGCAAGCATGGATATAACACCTTCTCCTACATTATCAACAACTGCCATGATTCAGAACGTTCTTAAAACATTGTCTATTACATGTGGCCTTTTACTTGAATCAATATACACGAAAGTGTGGACTGTACCCAAATATTATGTTATTTTACCTGTCGTTATGACTTAATATCAAAAAAGGAGAAAAAAAAGTATAATTGTAAACTCCAAACTTCTGAACTTTATATGCCTCATCAAATCAACCACCAGATGTCGAAGCTCTAATTTCTTTACTCTTGTAGAGATAGTGAGTGGACAGACATAGGGAATTGTGTTAAATATGATGGGTTTGGTATTAGACGTGATCTGGTACATATTATGATTTGTCTTGGGTACCTGTAAACAAACAAACTCTTATTAACTTTTTATAATCTTCTGACTGGCAACGCTTGGTCACAATGATTATATAGTTCGCAAAAGAAGTATTTTTGTTCGATGTGCTATAAATGCTAATATATATATATGTGTGTGTGTGTGCATACAAGCCTGACCATAGATATAAATAACACTAGATTGGCTAGTCACTAATCTTTCTGATTGAAGGGCATGTGCGCATTCACCCGCCATTGCTTTGTGTTGAATTTCGAACTAGCAGACAATGTAAGATTGCTGAGAGTGACAGTCATCCGTCTAAGTCACGACCCGAAAGAATGAAGGGAATACAGTGCTGTGCCATTAACTGTTACACATACCGTAACCAAGAGTTGAAGGTGGAGGGTGTTACATTCCACAAGTAAGTAAATCCTTTTTTTTTTTCTAAGAAATATTAAGTTACAGTTGGCGATATCGCTGTGGACATGACAGCGACATCGAAATGGTATATCACTGAGTGCCGAGGTAGAAGTTTATTAAACTTACCACTTCGCTTAGTGGATGAAAGAAGAAATTTGGGTTTATTTGTTTGGTTTAAGACAAGTATAGTTTGATCAGGGACATTGTGACATATCCGGGGAACAATTCAAACATAGGCCTAATAGTAATACTGTCAATAGACTTATTCTCAGAATTACATGAGAGATTAAATTTTTGCAGGTGGCCCCTTCAAGTCCAGAATCCTTCAGCTGTCAGTGCCATTGTGATAAATAATAAGTATGCAGTACAAGTGGCCTAACAGATTTTGTGTTGCTTCAATGTAAGTGTGAAATATATAGAAGAGTGCTTATAACAGAGTAGTTACAGTGTATATGTACATGCCTTTCTATTTTGTTACATTTAATTAATGTATGTGTGAAATATCAGTTAAGTGTGTTAGGTGTATAAATGTTTTGCACATTGCCGGTTGTGTATTTGTATGTTCACATGAAAACAAAATACTGCAGAAATGTTTCTCACATGAAATAGCAGAATTTGGCTAGCATATAATTATGAATTGTACATTTAATGGTGAAAATTGTTGATAATGCTGCAGATAAATATATTTGTGTAGTGTTCTTGAAACTAATCCACTGTTGTGTACTGTACTCTGTTGGAAAAGTCAGGCCTATTTCCTTGGTATTTCTCAATGTAAATTATAATCATGTTTGTAAGATTTTTAAAATTACTCTCTGACATATATTACCCACATGGTCATTTTCTGAAAAACAAAATAGGTATCAAGAGAAAATTTGATTTATATTTTAATTTGCTATTATAAATGCCAGTAGACAAAGTTATTGCACAATTGTAAATTTATACAAATTGAAAAAGGATCATTATGCACTGTACTGAAGTTTCCATGATGGAAAAATGTACTTGTCATGAATACAGCAAATATTGGACACATATGGTATGCAAATTAGACAACGCCAGACTAATGAAAAGTGACATGTATCATTTGTTTTTAATTATTTATATACCCATAAAGTTGACCTATTTAAAACTTACAAATTTATATAATTTGTAATTTCATAACTTGTCATATTTTTCTGAAGTCAACATCAGCTAAATATATCAGATCAAATGTAAACACTATTTTCATGCTTTAATCTGCACATGTCTTGTACTACACCGGTAATATATGATTTTAATGTAAAATACAATGTTTTGCATAATTAACTAACCTGACTTTGTTATGTCAACATTCAAAGGTGAATCTCACTATGAGGAATGATATTTGGTCTTAATGGCAGGGTGGTTTTGAAAGCCACTGTTTTAATGAGGAGCATGTTAGCGTTCCATCCAAAATATTTTGTTCTGATTACAGAATAATAATATTTGGGAAATATCTTAAACTGGGTTTCTCCAAGAGGATTACAGTATCAAGAGGAGTTCTTTATTATTATTTTTTCTTTACAATAAGAGACTGGTTACTTACATGAGTTAAGCTGCAATAAAAATTGGAGAGTTGTAGCAAAGTTTCTTCCTACATTTCAAGTCTTTAAGACCTTGGAGAGACCATTTGGAGGGAAAGGACTCAGGTCCAAAAAGATCTAGTAATAGGTGAAGGGAGGGGAGGAGAACATGACCATTCGGTCATAACTTGGTAAAAAGAGGAAAAGGGAGTCTTTAAAAAAGTAACATTGTTAAATTTATTGTCTTTATATCTAATACAATATATGTAATGCATCATTGATGAAATAGGTGTAATAATTTGTGTTACTTCTTTTGGACTTCATGTTATATATATATATATCAAGCATTTGTATCAATGTTTGCCACATTCTCAAATAAATCCGAACTAATTTTATTCTATTTATATCATAAATGTCCTTAATTATTTCCATCCACTTCAATTAAGAACGTTGAATGTTTGGAGGTACAGATACATAAATAACATTCTTCTCCACCCCCACCCCCAGGAAAGGAAATGATGCGCCACCTCTTGTCCATTGGTAACAATATTTGAAATGTATATTTTTCTGTGGCACATAATAAACACCGAGGAAAAGGAACAGATTTTAATCTTAATATTTCCCTCTTGGCTAAAATCGAATGCATTCTTCATATGACAGGTCAGATATGTGTGTGTGTGTTTTGTGAACGATTTTTGTACTAATTTATAAGTTAAAATCAGGTTTAGATTATCTTGGCTTGACAAATTTATTAAAATCAAATATCAAAATTATCTAAACGTTTAGTTTAGACGGAAAATGGCCATAAGTTGTGAGGTGAGATTGCCTTTCCATTGTCAGTTCGTCTGGTGGGCTTTGAACGTAGCAATGGCGGCCGCTTGCACATTCCGAAAATCACGTGACTTCCAATCTTGTGTTATTTATATCTATATATATAGGTCTGATCGTCTTACTATTTACTATTCCCCAGTGGCTCAGCATATGTACTTGAGAAGTTATAACGCTAAAATACGGCGCTCCATACCAGCAGTGGGGGTAATACAGATAGCTCATTGTTTAATTTTGTGTTTTAAAATAAAACAAACAATTTTACTGATACAATACATTTTCTATCCGAAGACCAAAATTTGATTTTTATTTCCCAATAAGTTTTGCTTTTTAGGGATTTCGCTAACTTAAATGAATGTGCTAAGTTTGTGTACGTAGGCTAGATCATAAAGTGTGGTCGAAGATTGGTCATTTAAGACTTCATTTTCAGTCACTAGCGTAATTTCTGACAGAGGTCTTTCCCATTTGGTGTAATTATGTATTAAATTTTTGGAGTGAGGATTTGTATTTATGGCAAAGCTACCAAGGCTAGCTACTATCTCGCTAATTTTAAACTACTGACCAGAGGGAAGGCTACCAGTCAGCAGCACCCTACCACGCAGTCCTCGTTAAGGGATATACTGTCAGTTTTATAACGTACTTAAACAACTTAAAGACGAGAGATATTTTATTGTATCATTAGCTAGCTCTACCACAAACCTATATATATTATCACAGTTTTTAATTCCCTCTGGTGAAAATAACAAAAAAAATTTAGTAAGGGTTTCCTAAAACATTTTGAAATGAATATATATTTTAGTACTCTAAGCCACTAGTTGTTTTTTCAATGGAATTTTAAGAGGTTTGATGTAACTGCAATAATCATAACGGATCTGTATTAGAATTTCAAATAGCCTGAAACTGAATTAAATGATACTTTAAATTTAGCAGTTAAATTGTACTTTGGATGTAGCAGTTAAGTAAAAGCCGATATATAGTCAGTGGCCCGGCATGGCCAGGTGGTTAGGGCGCTCGACTCGCAGTCTGC
>NW_013667639.1:10764-11779 GCF_000517525.1 Limulus polyphemus
AATACTAAGACCATGTCCTCAGGATGGAACTTACGTTCTTCAAAAGCTGGGATAGGTTTCAAAGGAGCAACAGGAATTTTCTGGTTAGATTTTCCGATTAACTGACAGGTATGACAAGTTTTACAAAACTGAAAAACGTCTTGCCTAATTTTTGTCCAAAAGAAATGACTCATAATTGTGTCACATGTTTATGGGCAACTTTCAATATTTCAGAACGATATGCTTTGGGAACAACGATTTGATAAACAATGGTCCACTCTTCTGAAGCTGGCACATCTGGTGATTTCCATTTCCTCATGAGCACACCATTTGAAAAAAATAACTATTTGGAACTTTCTCCTTTTCATCTTTTGGGAGTGTACATTTAAATAGTGAAGAGATCTGTAGATCTTTCTCTTTCTCAGCTATCATTTTACTTTTAGTAAACGGAACTTCACCAGGTGAATCAGATCTGTCATGTCTATAATTATCACTCATCAAGGTATTTTCAGCAGGACAATCATCCACAAGATCCTTGTCGGATCCACAAAAAAATGTTTGAGACAAATCTATAATATCGTCCTCTGAATCCATGTCTATCATTTATTTTTGGCTTAATTTCTTAGCCTGAGCTCGTATCATAGCACATGTGAGAAACACATCGGGATTTTCCTCAACAACAGCATCATCCTTAGATGAAACAGTGATCGGCTTGCTAACCATTTTATGTTCAGCAACAACTTTTCCCCCAGCCAAATCGTTTCCCAACAACAATGATGCACCCTTAATTGGCAGAGTAGGTCTTACTCCAACTACAACTGGTCCCGAAATTAACAATAACAGACTCATCAGTGACAGAACTCGAATCTAAAAGCAATACACCTTCTAACAACAATGACTGAGTCGCCCCAGTATCACATAGAATACGTATGGGTATGGGATTGCCAGTGTCATTTGTCAAAGACACAGAACCAACAGACACAAAAGGTCTAAATTCCTCCCTGATTATATCAGTGGTCATATCAACAACATCGGG
>NW_013667639.1:11800-12913 GCF_000517525.1 Limulus polyphemus
CGCAGATAGCCCTCGTGTAGCTTTGCGCGAAATTCAAAAACAAACAAATATAGTCAGTTTATGATATTTGCCAACAAGATTGATACACACTTTTGTTTTTAATACAAATATATTTGAATATATAAACAATAATACAATTTACAATAACAGTTATAAATAGTTATTCACGATGAGCGAGTTGATGTTGGTACGATTCGCTTCACGGGGATCTAGCTAGCTAGCTTTGTCCTTCGTTATTCATCAGTCACACACGCCGAGTTTTCCACGATGAAGTTATATAATGTTTTCGTAAAAATACTAATGTCCGATGAGAATCCATTGAAGTTAAATGATTTGTAATGTTCGAACTTTGTAAATGCTCCTGGTCAAATGTCTGAAATTTTCCGATAAAAAGTGTTATAGCAATCACAGTTATAGCTTCCAAAGTTTATAGCACACCAACTGTAGCGAACCAATAATAGATACTCTTTTTTTTTGGTGCTGCTGTTGGATATTTATAGGCGTGTGGAGAGTTTCTAGAAAATTAAGATTTAATAATTTAAGGCAACATTAAGCGTTTACGTACACACACATATTGTTGATTCTTACACTCGAGAATCTTCTACAACTTTAGAGAATAGGCGGGAGTTTCGCAATACATATTTAACACTATAAGCTATGCATATTTCTAAATATAAACTTATTCTAAACAAATATTGATATTAAAATAAATATATATAATAATAAATCCGTCACAACTCCCTCTTAAGAGAATTAAAAATATGCGATAGACTAATCATGAAGTACATAACACAATTAATACAAATAATCACATGATCATAAAATTACATAGCACGTGAAAGTGCACCAGCACAAATGTTATCAACCCCTTTGACATGGATTATCCCCAAATCATACTCTTGTAGTGATAAACTGCAATTTAATAGTCTTATGTTTTGTTTTTATTTTCTTTCTTTCTTTTTGTCTTTTTTTTTATTAGATATCCCATAGTGGGTAACAATACTAAGACCATGTCCTCAGGATGGAACTTACGTTCTTCAAAAGCTGGGATAGGTTTCAAAGGAGCAACAGGAATTTTCTGGTTAGATTTTCCGATTAACTGACAGGTATGAC
>NW_013667639.1:13913-15513 GCF_000517525.1 Limulus polyphemus
CCAGTGTCATTTGTCAAAGACACAGAACCAACAGACACAAAAGGTCTAAATTCCTCCCTGATTATATCAGTGGTCATATCAACAACATCGGGTGATCGGGTAAAACTACGTCCATATGTGGACACAAACGCACTGGGTGTTGCCTACTTTTCTTTTTTCTTTTTCACTCACCAACAGTCGGACATAATATGACTAGGTTTTTTACAAAAATGACCTTGATTGTTTTAAAGAAGTTCTGTCCTGACTGTCAAAAGATTTAGAACTAGAGGAGCTGGATTTTTTAGAAGGATCCTCACCTTTAGTGGATTGAACCGATACAGATTTTTTGTTGAGATGTTAGGAATTTTTTTTTTTCAAAAGTGGTTTTATGTGTTAAAGTGTAGTCATCGGAAAGGGAAAGAGCGGCTGTTTCCTGTAGTGTTTCAACTTTCTTTTAACTAAGTAAGTTTTGATGTCATCACGTGCACAACGTTTAAATTCCTTAATTAGGCATAATTGTCTTAGTTTGTCGAAACTATTGCCAATATGCATGGAATTGCACCATCGATCAAAATAAACCTCTTTTTCGTGAGCAAATTCCATATAAGTTTGATTATCTTGTTTGCAATAACCTCGAAACTTTCGGCGATAACCTCTGGTACTAACGCTGATGCTTTGAGAATAGCTGCTTTAACCTTATTATAATTCGTACAATCTTCAAGAGAGAGAGAGCGGCATAAGCTTGTGCTTTACCAGTTAAAACACTTTGTAATAACAATGACCATTTTTCGGTGAGGCATTCCGTGATTTGGGCAACCTTCTCAAAATGTTAGAAATATTTATCAACTTCATTTTTATTAAATGGTGGTACTTTAACATATCGATTAAGTTCAAAGTTGTCATTTTGCTTTGGTCGATTGGAGTTGAGTCTAATTTCCATTTATTTCAGTCTAATTTCCTTTTTGGCTTTAATGTAAGCTTTTTCGGCTTCGAGACGTTTATTTTCTCTTTCAGCTTCGATACGAGCTTGTTCAAGCTCGAGTTGTTTCAGTTTTAGCTGGATCTTCAACTTATCTTTATCACTCTACCCCGATTGGCTAATGGGTACACAAGAGTATTCCTCTAATGCTTTCTCAGGCAACAAATCATCATTAACTAATATTTCAATAATACACCTTTTTAGTTCATTTTTTCTTATTGATCTTTTAATTTCTAGTTTTAAATTGGCAATTTCGAGCAATTCATTTTTGTTATATATTTCTAGTTGTTCGAGGGAAGGTGATTCAATAAAATCTTGATAATCAGACAGGATCAAATCTTGTTAGCAGTGATAGATATAAATTGAATTGGGATTTAAATTTAGATCGAATTTTGTCTCTGATTCAGATCTCGGACAGGAGCCTCCAAATTTTTCAATGTTACATATTACAATTTCGAATGGTCTTAAATTGAGTTAAATGATACTTTAAATTTAGTAGTTAAATTGGAATTAGCAGTTAAGTGAAAGCCGATATATAGTCAGTTTATGATATTTGCCAACAAGAGTGATACACACAGTTTTCTAAATATAAACAAACGTTGATATTGAAATAAATGTATAATAATAAATCCGTCACATTAT
>NW_013667639.1:16354-30830 GCF_000517525.1 Limulus polyphemus
TGATGATCGGTGCGTTAGTTTCCGAGATCCGAGTTTTGGACGTATACATCGCAAGCTTTACTACAATAAGATAATCCTGTTTTATCTTGTAAGCACTAATATTTATAATAAATATATGTCGGTCATTCTAATAAAATTATATCCTCTTTATAGGATTTTAATGAATTAAACGCGATACAATTTAACGATGATTATAATATTGAATCTAAGTATTTCTATAAAAGACAGTCTTAACTTACAAGAGGACACGTCCCCTCTCATACTTCAACAGTGCTGGTATTAAGTCACAGTCTATAGAGTTCGAAATGATTTCTTATCTAAACTTAAATATTATTTTTGAAAACCTTGGTGATAAAAAAGAGGGGAAGGCATTAATTATGGTAATACTGAGGTTAATATTTCTAAAGTATTGCTTCTTTGCTTTCAAAATAATTGCATCACAACTCTTTTTTTTTGTGTAATTTTTGTTATAATGCTTATATTAATAGTATACCTAAAACTTCCTTTGATCAAAACACTCGCACACCACTATTTGCACGATGCAATCTAGGATGTAGGTGCGGCAGCATCCCCTGGTTACACAACTTCTGTTGTTATGAACTTGTTTTAACTCGATAATGACAACCGAAGACATACCTTCCATCATATACAGGGTTTACAGTTTTTTTTTAAATGTCTTTCAGCGCCACCACTATTATAAGTACCACTGGATACGACGCAATAGTAGGCTAGTGAAAAATGCATAGCTACTATAAACTGTCTACATGTTTCTTTGTTGTTAAGCGCAAAGCTACACAATGGGACATCTCTCCTGTTCTCATCACGAGTATCGAAACCTGGTTTTTAGTGTTATAAGCCGACAGGTTTGCTGAAAACATCACATAAATCTCATGTTAAGATCAAAATATTCACATGGCCAGGTGGTTAGGGTGCTCGACTCGCAATCTGAGGGTCGCGAATTCGAGTCCCTGTCCCACCAAACATGCTCGCTTTTTCAGCCGTGGGGGCGTTATAATGTTCTGGTCAATCCCACTATTCGCTGGTAAAAGAATAGCCCAAGAGTTGGCGGTGGGTAGTGATGACCAGCTGCCTTCCCTCTAGTCTTACACTGCTAAATTAGGGACGGTTAGCGCAGATAGCCCTCGTGTAACTTTGCGCGAAATTAAAAACAAACAAACAGTCTTGTTTAGTTGCCATGTTCCTAGTTTTACGAGTAGTATGATAACAAAAATCGCGACGACGAAACAACTTCTTAAAAATATTCTACTCAGAATCACCCACCTAATCCCAGTCCAGGTGAACATTCATGTCCAGTTAAATTACTGTTGTTAAAATTGTGCATAAAAATTAAACATTTACAGTCCATGTTACCATTTCTTTAAACAATAAAAACATATAAGCGAAAATCGCAAGCATTCGGCGAAAAGCTTTGAATAATCTGTAATTTGCTCATACTTGGTAATTATCTCTAAAAACTGGCGAATACACGACAAGATATCACTCAATTAATCAAATCTCTCTAAGATCACGAGATAATTGCCATTAACCTCTAAACAATCGCATATAATTAATTAAAATGGAAATCAACATTTTATCTAGTACCTTCGAACCCTCTAGTCTTTCACTGTTAAAGTAGGGAAGACTAGCGCAGATAGCTCTTGTGTAGCTTTGCGCGAAATTGAAAACAAGCCAAACCAAATCGAACCTAGTCGAATCACATTTGTCGAGTTGCGACATAGAAAATATTTCCTATAATTACTGATTGTAAGAAACAGACTTCATTAATAGATGGCAGTTAACTATAGGACAATTGCAAGTGTATATCATTTGCATTAATATATTTTAAACATAACTTGAAATTTAATTATTATGAAATAAGGTATAAAACGGTTATCTGCTGGCGTCAGAATATGTCATCAAAACCCTCTTTGTGTGGTGTTGATTTTGGTTAACATTGGGATTTAATTTCTAGCGGATCTTTAAGATCCGGCATCTCTTTTGGATGTTTTTAAAACGGAAAAAGACATTAATCCTTTCCATTGTCATGCAAAATAGTTGCCTCAATAAGGTTTAACGTGCTATTTTCGAAAAGTTAAAATTCTCTCCCACCTTACAAGCGTCAACGGTGATTACGTGCTTCTTGTTGTTTTTAACATACAATAATGCAATAAAAGCATCGCCGTCGACTTGAAGATACAATTTTCATCTTTCTTAAAGCGGTAGATTTTAAATATAAATAAATGTCTACTTTTATGACATATTAACATTAGTTGCAAATCGTGTCTGTTATAATGGTCGGACGAGTCCTGTAATCTTCCCACACGCTACATAATTGTGTTAGAGAAAGATACGTACTTTCTCCATCTAGAAAGCTAGAGAAACGCGGAATTTCGAGCTGCTTTTAAGTAAACAATGTACCATTATAGTATACTAATAGTAGGATGGCAGTCAATTAAGAAAATCCAGGCGAATTCTAAATCAAAAATGAGTAGAGACTAAATAAATGACTGTTATGAAGATTCCTCTCCTTTAAAAAAAGGCAAGTTACCTTGTAAGGGAAGATGAAGAGTATAATAATCATGTATTTACTAACTTTTCTTTGTTCTTGATATTGTTATTCCATATCTTACTTCTTCCTTTAGGCTGATCGTAGTCTAGTGGTGAGCGTACTCGAACTGTCAATTTAAGGGTTCGTGGTTCTCATGGTTCATAACCTGATGTCGCAAAAACGCATACCACACTTTAAGGCCGTGAGTGCGCTATTAGAGTGGCAGTCAATTCCCACTAATCGCTCAGACAAGAGTTGTCCAAAACATGGCTGTGTTTGCTGTTGACTGGTTGGCTATCCTCTAGTCTATCAGTTTAATTAAAATTAGAGTAGGCAATGCGCAGATAGCACTTTGTGTAGCTGTGCGCAAGTATTCCGAAACAAACGGATTTCCTTTCTTTTACCCATATCATTTTAACTGTAATTCAATAAAAATATTTTTTTTTTAGGAAATACGGTAAGAATTGTTAATTTACTAGTACAGATTATCCGACAAGATTATAGTAAACTGCACTTATAGTCACCAAAAAAACCTATGCGATTATTGCTTTGCTACACGACAAATTAACTGCTTACAAATTAGTGTAGTTAAATGTAACTTAGGTAGAGTTTGTTTGCTTGTTTGTAGCTAAGCACAAAGCTACACAATAGTCTATCTGTGCTGCTCGCACCACGGGTATCAAAACCCGTTTTTTAGCGTTATAAGTCCAACGACTTACTGTTGTGCCACTGGAGGGCGTTTAGATTGAGTATTAAAATGAAACATTGCTTCAGCCTATTAGTTCCAAAGAAATCCCTGTTTATTTTTTTTTTAGAAAATATATATATATAGTACTTTAATTAATGTTATATTTTAATGCACGAAATGTACATGTAGTATTAATATCATTAACTAACGTATGGAAGATATTTATTTTCTTTTATTGAAAGCAATTAAATGTTACGCTAGTTCTAAATATCTTTCAACATAAACATAAATTACAGTTAACATTTTAGGTCACAGAAACTTTGGTTGATATTTTAGATCTTAACTTTCAACGATAATGGAGAACTTTGTTCAGTACAACGATAATTTTAATATGTGCGTAGTATTAAGGCCGACATACATCAGGTATGTCATTTATAGTAGCTATAAGAAAACTAAAGCCATCTAACAATCTACTCCGAGACTGCAAGGACACACAGTAGAGAAGTGTAAAAGCACACTATATATATAGCGCAGAGTAACAGGAGTTAATGGTGTGAGCTCTTTCCTGTTGTTCATTAAATTAAAATAAAATGGGGTATGTGTTAGAGCTGTCATGCGGGATGTTGCTTAATGAGGTCTAAGTTTCCGAGACAGAATTAATCTTTGAGTTGTAATATCCGAGTGATAGGATCCGTCGTAAAATAAGTCAAACCTCAAGATGGGCGTAGCTACGTTCACCAGTAGGTGAATAATATACAACTATATACATATATATATAGGTTAATTAAAAGAGAGTAGGAAAGTAAGTTACAGAATTGAGGGAAAACAAGACAGTTGCAGAGTAGGAAAGTAAGTTACAGAATTGAGGGAAAACAAAACAATTATAGAATAGGAAAGTAAGTTACAGAATTGAGGGAAAACAAGACAGTTGCAGAGTAGGAAAGTAAGTTACAGAATTGAGGGAAACAAAGACAATTGTAGAGTAGGAAAGTAAGTTACAGAATTGAGGGAAAACAAAACAATTGTAGAGTAGGAAAGTAAGTTACAGAATTGAGGGAAAACAAAACAATTATAGAGTAGGAAAGTAAGTTACAGAATTGAGGGAAAACAAGACGGTTGCAGAGTAGGAAAGTAAGTTACAGAATTGAGGGAAAACAAGACAATTCTAGAGTAGGAAAGTAAGTTACAGAATTGAGGGAAAACAAGACAATTGTAGAGTAGGAAAGTAAGTTACAGAATTGAGGGAAAACAAGACAATTGTGGAGTAGGAAAGTAAGTTACAGAATTGAGGGAAAACAAGACAATTGTGGAGTAGGAAAGTAAGTTACAGAATTGAGGGAAACAAGACAATTGTAGAGTAGGAAAGTTAGTTACAGAATTGAGGGAAAACAAGACAATTGAAGAGTAGGAAAGTAAGTTACAGAATTGAGGGAAACAAGACAATTGTAGAGTAGGAAAGTAAGTTACAGAAATGTTGAGGGAAAACAAGACAATTGTAGAGTAGGAAAGTAAGTTACAGAATTGAGGGAAACAAGACAATTGTAGAGTAGGAAAGTAAGTTACAGAATTGAGGGAAACAAGACAATTGAAGAGTAGGAAAGTAAGTTACAGAATTGAGGGAAAACAAGACAATTGTAGAAAAGGAAAGTAAGTTACAGCATTGAGGGAAAACAAGACAATTGTGGAGTAGGAAAGTAAGTTACAGAATTGAGGGAAAACAAGACGGTTGCAGAGTAGGAAAATAAGTTACAGAATTGAGGAAAACAAGACAATTGTAGAAAAGGAAAGTAAGTTACAGAATTGAGGGAAAACAAGATAATTGTAGAGTAGGAAAGTAAGTTACAGAATTGAGGGAAAACAAGATTATTGTATGTTTCACAAATACATCATTTAATCACAACCATGGTTTCGCCTCTAAAGGCATCGTGGAGAAACCATAGTCGTGAATAAATGATGTATTTGTGAAACGTACAATTGTCTTGTTTTCCTCAATTCTGTAATTATGGAGTTTCACCTAGTACTGACGATTTCAAGTATCAATTATATAAAGTAAATTATTTTAGTCCAAATGATAGAGATGCTATAACATCGCTGTAGCAACAAATACGAAACAAGTCTGAGAAGTTAGGTTGTACGTATGTGCACTCTGCTGTAGTAATGTGCACGTTCGTGTTCTATCAACATTTCCTGAAAATAAATATCTCGGAATGAAATAAGTTATTTCATAGGGAAAATTAAATATAGACCTACAAGTCAATCTGGACATTGAGTTGTGTGTTAGTGGGCCACTGAAGTTTAGCAGGAGCGCTTGCTACCCTAATCCTAACATTAATTATGCTAAAAAGAAAAATCATGACGTCGAAATTACTTCTTAAAAAGAGACGGAAAACATGACAAAATATTCTGCTAAGGACAACCACCCAACCGCATTCCAGAACAACAATGCATGCTCAATTAAATTACTGTCATTAGAATCTTTCTACAAAAACGTTTTTTTTTATGGACGTTTGGCTATTGACACCCGTTTTCCATTCTTGAGGTTTCCCCAGTGGCTCACCGCTAAAAACCGAGTTTTCATACGCGTGGAGGGCACAGCACCGATAGCCGAACGTGTAGCTTTGCGCTTAACAACAAACTAACAAAATCCATTCCAGACGAAAGAACATAATCTTGAAGGTATAGAAAATGAATTTTGGATGAATCGTCTGCATGTATAAAAAAATGACAAATAACAAAATATTCAAAATTATTTCCTCTCTGTTAAACTTACGATTTATTTAAATTAAGACGAAATATATTTTAATTATCCCCTTTGCCACTTGTTACATAGACCACATATTTATAGCTTCGTCGACTGGAACTGACACATAGCTAATTATACAAAATACTTATTACACTGTTATTTTAGCTCGTGATTAGAGAGAAATTTACTACTGAACAAAGTACACATTATCTTCACTAACACGGCAGTGAAAATAATCTCGGAAGTGAATATACAACTTGTATCTTTGTTGCTACTATAATATTCGTTGCTTTATACAAAACCGACATATTATTAAAAAAAAAGCTTCAACTAAACAAGTTATGCATTACTAAGATGTAACGAACCTTTAGTAGAAGACAATTAAAGCTAGCGTCAAGTCATATTCGCCAGAATGCTTGTGAAATACACTTGAGTAAGCTTAGTGTTTTATCTAAAAAAATATTTTTACTACAACTTACATAAAGCGCACACAATACAAAAGGGAAATGTGTGTGTGTATATATATATAAGCTTCTTGGAAAGGAATAAAATATTTTTACACGTTTCGGTTATTAAAAAAGGATTACAAAAGACAAAAGTAAGTTCAAAAGCGTGTGAGAGGAAGATAAAAGGGGGATAGAAACAATAGAGTGGAAGCGTTCTGCTTTGAGACAGTTGTCATGACAACCACAGTCACATTACACTTCTTACAACTTATGGAAGTTACGTGTAAAACATTTGAATTTCTTATCTTTTAAGACATGAGCTAAGTAACTTTTCACCTGGCTACGAGAACTCTAGTAAAGAATACACTTCTGTCACAGAAGTCTTCATATTTGTGAAAGAATAATACAAAAAACTGCAAATATTTGTCTCCCCTTTATATGAAGGCAGCCAATACCACATTATCGTGTGATAACTAATAACAGATAGTGAATGTGATGTATAATCATAACATAAAGTGACGATTGAACATGAATAACACCATTTTTTTTTCAGTGTGTTGAACAACCTCAAGTTTGAGTTATTTAATATGCGCTATTACAGTGAAGTATCCACTATAGAGCCCCCTCCCTCCGAAGATCTAGAATAATATATAAAGGCTACTTTCTGGCGACTGCTTCTCTCTGTATTACTAATACAGTATACTCTGGCACGATGAAGTAGGTCTATTTACTGAGCTAAGATGTGATGATCTGATTATCTGTGTTTATATTCGTGATACCGTTATTATATGGTACCCAACTTTATCCACTGTGTGGTGCAATAAGAATATCAAGGGTTTCAGTCTATGCACTGAGAAAAAAGTTTGTACTAATTTTATTGTGTTTATAAGACATTTTCAAAAGTGAGCACCTCCTTTTGAAAATCTTGGTGACGCCCTCTGCTATTACAATTACATGAAATATAATTGCAAACATTGTTGTTTCTTGTTCCATTATACCGTGTATCAACATAAAGATTACTAGTGCCGTGCCGATGTTTGATGGCGCCCACCAACCCAACTCATTAGTTTGCTCTGTTATTCAATAGGGCAACCGGCGCCTCCTTCGAGTTTGCGCCCCGTGTAAATGCACCGCTCGCACTACCCACGGTACAGCCTTGACGATTAGCTACAGCGTTCTCGTGCTATGTAACTTAAATAATAAAATATATTTCACACAACAAACTATCTGGCTATGAATAAAATAATTTTCATTGCTTATTATTAATTTCATATTTGTTGCGTAGCTGTTGCCTGGTTAAAATAATGTTTACCTTCTCTTCGCAATATTTACAGTAAAAACAACGTTTGGACGCTTGGAGTAGATTACAAAAATCCATAGAAGCATTGTTTATCATCATCAGATGAAAGTTACGAATAATATTGTAGTGATATGCACACTTCATACATTATATACTGACTGGTCTTATGGGTTCTGCTACTTTCAATGTTCTAATCTAGTGTACAGTTTACAAAAGCTACGGTATGGGCTTGGGCCTGGAATGCCCAGATGGTTAGGGCGGTCGACTCTCAATCTACGGGTCACGGGTCCCACCAAACATGCTTGCCCTTTCAACCGTGGAGGTGTTATAATGTTACGGTCAATCCCACTATTCGTTGGTAAAAGAGTAGCCCAAGAGTTGGAGGTGGGTGGTGATGACTAGCTGCCTTCCCTGTAGTCTTTCTCTGTTAAATTAGGGACGGCTAGCGCAGGTAGCCCCCGTGTAGAGTTACGCGAAATTCCAAACAAACCAAATTATGGTCTTGCTATAGACCCTAATATTCTCCATCGTGTGATGCTGAAATATAACCTACGATCACTGCTTCAATTATTAATATATATTTACAATCCTTTTAAGTGAGTCTATGACTATTATTGCATATTCTTCTCTATGGCGATTCTGTTAAATTTAAGGTATGATCTTACAGCACTGGATTTTGCTGCTTCTTATAATAGGTTTGTGATAGTATATTCTTCCTTCACTTTTCTGTTCCATGTACCCACGGGAAAGAATGCATGTCATTATTATAAAAACTTCACAATCCTGGATAGCATATTTATGACAGATTGCACTTATTATGTGGTATGTCAGACATACCAGGCATTTTTGTTCCTTTTAATTTAGACAGATTTTCACCTAAGATACTCAAAGTTGTTCACATGTGTACGCACGTTTGGGTGCGATATAGGTTTTACAACTAAGAAACTGGATATGATATGCAGCTAAGTTGCATAGGTCAATCCTTTAGACGTTGCTGAACTCTCTCATCTGGAATATTTCTGTGGAATACTATGGGGTTAAACATCATGTAACACTGATATGATGAGCACATGAAGGTTTTCTAAAACTTAGTCAGAAATTCAGACTAAACTCTGCACGAACTTTTCTACCTTGCATCTTGTTATTGGAGTTATTATTCATACCTGTATAAGACAGAGTTTTACTAACTCTAAGTAGCGGTGTCCACCTAACCCAACAAAGTTTCCGTTGCGCCTCTCTTTCACGTTAAAATAATTTTCGCAAGAACAACAAAAACAACATTTTCTTTACCTGTTTTTAATAATTTTTTTAAAATGGAAAAATGCTTGTAAGGAGTAAGTAAATGTTAGAGGAAAAAAAAAAGCTTTGAGAGAAAAGTGATAGTTTTATTAGGTTATCGTCGTTTCCAACTCTTCTGTTTCTTCCGTCGTTCTTTTTGGGCTCTCCCGCCAAAAGCCCCACCCTCTCAGCCACCAATGAACGCCCCCCTAGAGCGTTGTATCACCGTTTAGATTTTATGACTCGCCTGCTAACATGTGAAACGTTTTAAATTGGCCTTGCTTGTTTGAGAAAATGAAAATATCTAAGAATTAACATTTTTATTGATCTTGTATCTATGATTACATGTCAATTATATAAAATACTACGAACTAGTAAAACAGTACATCGATTTAGATACCTGGGCCCAGCATGGCCAGGTGGTTAGGGCGCTCGACTCCCAATCTGAGGGTCGCGGGTTCAAATCCCTTTCAGCCGTTGGGACGTTATTATGTAACGATCAATTCGCATTATTTTTTCGTACTATAAAAGCTTTAATTATGAAATGTACATTTAAATAGTATATTGTATAAAGTAGGTTTATTGCTAATAACCAATTAGAGATATCACACGTATATATAGGGCATATATCATAATTGTAATTAATGATCATTTATCGCAACATTTCTTTTTGTTTTCTCTGGTTTCTCAGACTGATCGAGAATAAATACAATACATCCAGGGAAATAAAAAGAAAAGATGCATCGTGACAATAATTATTTACACAAACTTTCCCTTATCGTGACAGTAGTTATTTACAGAAATATTCCTTTATCTTTATAGATCAGCACACCACGGTATTTCTTGAAAACAAGCCTTAGAAACTCAAGCGCTGTTGTTATAGGATCTGTCAAACTGTGACTTTAAAACGGCTCTGAGCATATATAAAAATTCCTTAGTATGTTTTAGTTTAGTATCAGGAATGAAATATTGTAAGATAACATGGAAATACACACACACACCTATATATATAGCCAGTAACAATAATAGTGTGTAACTACGTCAACTTTAAATCTCCACTAATTCCATATGAAGTATGGCCTTATGGGAGTCGTCGAAGAAATGGACCATAGAACAAATCCTACGAAAACTTTCACCATATATTCAGGTACTGTTTCCTTTTGATAACGAGTGACATTTACCATTACCAGAAATAACGGGTTAGATCTGGTAACTATATTGCATTCTCGGGGAGAAAATCCTATACAACTGTTAATCTTCCATTGTTTCATAAAAAGTTTACCGTTAATCTATTTAGAGCAAGAAACTTTGCCAGTAATAATCAATACAAAGTTGGTTTATTTACTTATTTTAATCTCTTTATAATTTTGTCTTCCATTTACAGAAGATGGGAAAAAAAAAATATTAACACGATGTGTACTATTTTGTTATGCGGAAGTTCCGGCGCAAATAAACTCCCAATGATTAGATAATTTGTTGAATGTCATTTGTTTTGGTTTGTTAGTAGTTTTAGTACAGAGCTACCATTTGTTCTGGACAATCAATCAATTCTTGATCCTCGTTTACATTCTATCTATAATTTTTTTTATCACCAATTGTATCTACTAAGAAGTAGTCACTTGTTCAGAAACAAATATTTCGAAATGAGTTGGTTGTTTATATCCTAATGATTACTAGTTAGGGATCGATACTAAAGCTTAATTACATGGGCCACTTTAACATACTGTATTTGCTTTGGATATTGTATTATTAAAACGGAGGTCTGCAAAAAAACTTCATGGAGGCCACAAGCAAATACACAAATTTATTTAACGAATGAAAATTGCGTGTGGAAAATTATAAAAACAAAGCTGAAAAAGTTAAATCATCAAATCCTAAAATTTCATTCATGAAATATGTTGTTTACAATGAAAAATGAGGTACACAGCATGTATAGAGTCATTGGGTGGGGTGCCTCAGTCAGTATGCGGAATGTTCTGGAAGCCTTGTGCTGAGAAAATTAGGTTTAACTTTCGTGGCTGCATGCCCCGTGGAGTTGATTTTTCATAACATGATATCAACTCTGCCGCTATTTTGTTTAGAGCTATTTGCCATAGCTTATTGTCTTCTCAAGTAAGCTTATTAGAAGAAATAGGTAAATTGACAATTAATTTTATATTATACTTTCGCTGGACACACACATGCCTCTGATTGAAGTGTTGAAACGTAAATTATTAAAATTGTCACCACGTTATAGTTTTATTTTTCATAAACCTATGAAGTTATATCAAGTCCTAAGATTTTAAAATAGTACCTTTGAGGCAGTAAGTTTTACATTACACTGCGTGTAACTTTTAACAGTTAGAATAACTACTATGGTATTGTTGTAACATATTACATGATTGACCAGGTGCTTTTGGATTATTTGGTAAAAATAATGCCAAGTCCATTCCACGTAACGATAAAGAATTAATTTATATCTTCAATAACGTTTTATACAGGCTACGCTCAATCTGACACAAGTTGTATGCCTAAGTTTACGAACAACGTTTGAACAGAAATTCCGAGAATAATAGTATGCATAACTCACAAATAAACTTATTTACAAAATTTCTTCGTTAATCGATTGAGTAGCTGAATAGACATAGTAACTCTCATAACTAACACCTAAATTAATATTTTGAAAATAAAGCTTACAGCAGTACTATAGTACAAACTGAGATTTTTGTTTTAGGATAATAAAATATATTAACTTTATATAAAAGTTGTTTATAATTCCTATAATTACATTGAAAATAATGTACGTCGTTTAAATTATGTTGTACTAACTTTGGCCTTTAGGTTTACTAGTATTAACAGTAACTAGAACTTGAATATATCAATTCCTTTTTGGCAAGGTGTAATTTAGGCTTACATAATTCTCGGACATATGGTCCAATAGTATCAAGAGTATAAAATATAATAAGTCAAAAATGGTCTAAACGTCAATAGTAGTTCTACTGGAACTTTTTTCTTCCATCTTTCAACTATACTTAAAGCAAATATTTATTTTAAATACTGTGCGAGGAATAATTCAGGCCTAATGTAATCAAAATATACCTCTGAATGAACGGTAGAAATTACTAAAAATTTCTGACTCTGAGCAATATAACAATAGGCATTAATGGCATTGGTAGAAATTTAAAAATTAAATAGTGAGGTTAAATACATAATACTTTAAAAATTTTATACCCAACGACAGTTTACAGAGAGCTACCAGATTTTAGGAATCTGTTTGAGTGAAAAATATGAAAAAGTAAAATTTTAGCGAGCGGTGAAGAGCTGCGAGTACCGAAGATGGTCGCCACCTATAAAAGGTTTTAGGGGTATGTCCCCAGACTTTTTTTGCAATAAATAAAAATGCTGCAATCTGGTGCATTTTTTAGATCAATGTGATGCTAAATTTGACATGGATCTAACTGATCAACCACCCATAATGCGTTATAGGAAGCTACTATTTTGACCAAAACGTGAGATTTTTTTACTAATGGGTGTGATCGTGAGAATAGGCCCAGATGCGTGAATGCTGGTAACCCTGGCATATAATAGTTAGACATAGGGTTCCTAAATTAGGCTACTTACAAACACATTGGTATAATACCTTACGAATTATATGTTTCGAATTAAAGTAAGCTAGCAATAGAAATAATTGCCACAAATCAAAAATATAATAACGGATTAGGTAAAGTCCTAAACAATATAATTTTAAGCTGGTTGACGTACACGGAAAACAAAAGTCACATTAAGAAAGTGAGAAATTAGGAAAATATTTGATTGATTAAATCCCCTCTCCCTCGATTTTTACGTTATTACCTTTGTTAATTTTTGCCAGAAAAAAATTGCATTTAAGACAGGGAAAGCAGTATAAACTATACCAGAGATATAGAGACTTAACACAGTATCAACTTGAGACTTATTGGAACTTTGAAAAATATAATACATTGGGTTGTAGATTTATTCACAATTACAAAAATGTTACAGGTAAGTTTTGTACAAATAAGACTTATTCTTCGATCCTGTATATGTAATGCTATTCTTTGTGTGAATCAAAACAGTGTTAATAACAACCCCTTGTAATGTTTACATATGCAGACAATGTCCTTAGGTTCGCAGCTCCATATTACATAAATTAAGATTTTTGTTTTGCCTTTGATCACTGTAAAATCAAAGGAAAGGTACAAATCTTAATTATGATTTAGTTTAAGGGGATTGTCATTCTCCAGGTATCTTTGTGCAAAATCTCGCATAGAGGAATGACGGGTCAAAAATCATAAGTCTGTGAAATATTTTGAACTTTGACCCCCGTAAAATCTCAATAAAGGTACATACCTCATACCTGTTTGGTCTGTGAAGGTTGACGCAAGGTATCTTAGTGCCAAGTTACATTTGGATTGAAAGGAATGTAATAGAAGCGTAGTGTTTTGTGATGTTTAGCCTTTGACTTCTTAAAATCAGAACGGAGACCTAAATAGAAAAATTAAGAACAGATCTAGGCGTATTGGACAAAGGTGTATGACCTTCAAGTTTCAAAACGATCGAACCAGAAGTGGAGCACAATTGTAATTGTTGGAAGGAAGAATGAATCATTGTAAATAAACCATGCCCCCCTCACTATGAGGGTGAAATAAACCATGCTTTAAGAAGGTAATAAAATAAGGATCGGGTAACTGAATCACGTTTTGCTAAGGTCGGTATTGAAATTTAACTTATTAATTTACATGACAATTAAATTAAATGTATTCATACCTATTTCAAATTTAAATGCTAAATAAACATAGCGTTGAGAGTTGAATTAATTTTTTTACGTGGAATAGATTTATAAAAAAGATCGTAGTTGTTCACCTGATCACTTAAGTACAGGCCTGCTGTCTGGCGAACCAGTTCAATTTTCAAAAGACGTAACTTATAACTCATAATTTTTTAAATGAAACACAACAAACATAATATATATATATATTATGCACTGTTTGCAATGGTAGCTTGTCATATGAATGAGAGGATGACGGGCACTTTCTTTCTAATATTCTACCTTACCCTTTATGGTAATTTGAAGCCATAGAACCATAAATCTCTGAACCTGATGTACCCTTGTAACATAGTTTTATAATTGCCCATCTTTAGGTAAAGAATGTTAAAGTGATTTGAAGTTATTTTCCTGGCTTTCCATTTTATCTTTTAGAATGACCTGCAGTTGGATTTTACTTTACATCTTTTGTTTTTTTAATATTTCATGAAGCATTGAGTGAAAACAATAAACAATTTCGATTTTCTGAAATGATATTGAATATGATGTTGATGTTCTATTTATCCCTGTACATTTTCTCCAGTGGGCCAGCAGTAGTTTTAAGGACTTACAACACGAAAACGGAAGTTCGATTTCCCATGGTGGATGGAGCGTAGCTATTCCGAACCAAACCTCAAAATCATAAATAATATTCAACGTTAAACTGGCACG
>NW_013667639.1:31830-38081 GCF_000517525.1 Limulus polyphemus
AGAGATTTAGAACTGTTCTCAACAATCAGAAAGATTCCATAGTCTTTGACGGTAGGAACCAAGCTTAGCTGAATTGTTAGCGTACCTGGCTCCTGATCTCTGAAGGTCTAAGGTTGAAAACGCGGCTTGCTGCTGCACGCTAAAAACACTTTTAACTGTGGAAGCATTGATATTATTACAATCAATCTCTCTATTTGTTTAGGAGCAGTCGCATACTAGATGAGAGTGTTCTGCTTTGGCTGCACCCCTCCCCCGGTCATTAGCTCCATATTAGGGATGACTGTACTTCAATCTTAAGATGTTTTTGATCTGGCCGTATAGCCCACGTGTCGCTTGACGTTCCGTTCAGAATGAAAATATAGAAGTGCCGAAACTATAATGATGGATAATTTGATGATTTTTTTTCTTTAAAGTTGATGGCAAAGTCAAGATTAGATAAAGTTAAGGAAACGCTTTACTCAAACTTTGTCATATATTATGTCCTAAATTCATAAAGTAGATAAAATAATTAAGAGAAAAAAAACACTCACAGTGATTTTTAATTTCACGTTCAGTACAAAATATTAGCGTAATATTTTTCATAAAGTGCCCCCCAGAGGTATATCTGCGGACTTACAACGCTAGAATCCGGGTTTCGATACCCGTGGTGGGCAGAGCACAGATAGCCCATTGTGTAGCTTTGTGCATAACTACAAACAAACAATTTTCAGAAAGTTGTTATAAATGTTTTTCTATTGTTGCAATTGTAATATAATAAATGATATATCGTTATTATTATTTTATAAACACGTGCTTTCACTACAGTATCTTTAAAACATAGCCCTGTTTCTTATTTCATATCAGTTCGCTAAATGACGGTTCCAGGAGAGAAGTTAAATGCTTGAATGCGAGGATAAAAATCTTAAGTTAATGACATTTTGTATCGTTGTCATTATTGTTTCTTCTTTTTATGTAAACACTGATATACTTTTCGGTGGGCTTTTAGGAACCACCATACTTCTAGACCCTTGGGAAATTACCTTACTTACCATATTGCTACTCCTCTATTGTCGAATTTCGATTGGTTACTAGCAAAGATACCTGAGCCAAGAGCGTCATTTTTATTTTGTTGGCCTCACGGGTATGGCGGAATGGCGTACGTATATGTCATTGGCAGGCAGTAGCAATGGGTAAAACTAAAACAGCTGTTAAACTCGTAAAAATGAGAAAATGAATTAGGTAGGGAGTTTTATAATTCCTCTGGTGTATACCCCCAAACCCTCGAAGGTTTTATGGTAACCATAGTTCGAGCAGTTAGAAAGATTTCTTTACAAGTAAGCAAACAAACACAAGCTTTTTTTTTAGTTTTTACAGCTTAGAGGTATTCTATACTCCAGTATTTGGCGTGAAATATTTACTTGAGTTGATAGAAGATTGTATATATTTTTGACGGTTATTAAAAGTATGATGTGATGAAGTAATTTGTTTAGTAAATTTGTCCATAAATAGATGTGTGCTGTATCTTTAGTATTCAAAGTAAATAGATGCAAACTGTTATTGTAATTCAAATATAAAAACATGACATTATAAAGTCAGTTTTTGTATTAAATACTCATTCTCTTTTCATATAAGCCTAAAAAATATTTCTTTTAGAATGAAAGGAAAATAAAACATTATGGTAATTGTGATGTTGTTATGTAGTCAAAACTTGCATTTATTTAATAACGTCTCGAATGTGTTTGCATAATTTAACGCATATATTCCATCTTACCTTTGTCTTTAAGCCGGAAGTTTGCAACGTTTTGAGTAAAAAAAAATTGACTAAAAGCATTTTGAAGTAGACTTTTATTAACATGTTTTCTTGCATCCCATAGCAACGTGTCTGTTTTTCTGATAGAGACTGATTCTGCAAAACAAAAGCAAGGTAAACGATAAGGTATTAAAATGATAGTTTTACTGCAGCAATAAAAAGTTCACTTATGTTTATACACATACGACTGGAAAAAATATACACGATATTGATAATATTGCTCAGAAGTCTGAAACAAATCTCTTAGAGAAATAACTATTGGTAGCAGTAAATACAAGTTATGACATCAACTAACCTTTGTTGGTGCCGTTTTTTACAGTTTGTATAAAATCTCTCAGTTATTTCTCTTTTTTTTTCAGATTTTCAGGAATTAATAGTAAAAATTTATAATTTGTCTAGGAGAAGAATGATTGTGTCGTCTTTGATAAAATTCAGATCACTTGAACTTCATGTACATGTTAAAAATAATTTACACTTTTGCTAAAAAAAGTCGTAAATTTGTTAATAATTGATTTTATGGGATAGCGATACAACTAATCTGGTTGCAGATAAATAAATATGCAAATGAATCTCAATGTGGAAAAAATAACTGTAACATTCGAGTAATAGAAAAGAGTATTCCACAAATAAATAATTAACCATCTTTTGTAAATTATGTCTAAAAATAACTGTAACATTCGAGTAATAGTAAAGAGTGTTCCACAAATAAATAATTAACCTTCTTTTGTAAATTATGTCTAAAAATAATTGTAACATTCGAGTAATAGAAAAGAGTATTCCACAAATAAATAATTTACCTTCTTTTGTAAATTATCAGTTATTTTTAGACGAATGTTAATTATTTTTAGACATAATTTACAAACGAAGGTTAATTATTTATTTCTGGAATATTCTTTTCTATTACTCGAATGTTAATTATTTTTAGACATAATTTACAAAAGAAGGTTAAGTATTTATTTGTGGAACACTCTTTTCTGTTACTCGAATGTTATATTTTGTGTTAACGATGCTGAAGAACAACACTGGAACAAAAAATTTTCAAAACAATGGGCTATCTGTGCTCTGCCCACCACGGGTATCGAAACCCTGATTCTAGCGTTGTAAGTCCGCGGACATGCCACTGTGCCACTGGGGGGGGGGGCAAAATTGTTGTCAATTCGTTTTGTTATTTTATTTAGTTGTTTTGATATCGCAAGAAAATCGTGATATAGCGATGGAATCTGTAATAATAATATTGTAAATATCGACTATTGGGAATAATTTCAATATATATAAATTAAAGTTCAGCCTTTGAAATAAACATAAAACTGTAAGATAAGATTTTTTATGAGTAACGGTAAATACATTTTTCCCTCTGTACTCTATGTAACATCAGACATAATTTACTAAAGAAGGTTAAGTATTTATTTGTGGAATACTCTTTTCTGTTACTCGAACGTTAATTATTTTTGGACATAATTTACAAACGAAGGTTAAGTATTTATTTGTGGAACACTCTTTTCTGTTACTCATAATAGTAAGTTAAATTTTTCGTACTTAAAGCTATCTTATCATAAGATTGTAGAGATATATGAAAATTATGTCTTGTATCGACTTTTTTATTCTTGGACGTAACGTGCTATTTTATATATGAAAATTATGTCTTGTATCGACTTTTTTATTCTTGGACGTAACGTGCTATTTGTTGTTCAAGATTTTCTCTACAATGACAAGAGTGTTTCGGTTTAAAATACGCGAAATTACTCCAATGAAACGCTGTATATATTGGAAGATAATATTGTTTTAATATAACCTACTTCTCCACACTGCTTTGCAACATGTTTAACGTGATATAACGTAGATAGCTTGACTTAAGGTGCTCTAGCAGACGGCACAACGACTTCTTCAAAGAACGATCGTTTTCAATGACAGTTTGTTATGAATGCTCGTGAAAATCGTCAGATTAAAATTGAGAAGGTGATATAACATCGTATAAAGAAGTTAAACCTTACACGAAGCAAGTACAAGCTTACAAACATGCAAAAAAAAAAAACGGTCTCGTAAGATAAAATTGTATATTGCAAGAAATGTACTATATAAAAATCATAAACTTTCAATTTAGTACCGGTTTATCATGATCAAAAAATATTTTCATTGTATATTTTAGATCTATTGGCGTATTTTTTGTATATAATTATAAATGTATTTTTGAGACCAGTATGTATGTCACTCATCTTTATACATGAGGACTTAATTATCAAACTTATAGATTAAAGTTGCAGATTAAATTTATAATGACCAAAGCAATTTTAATTGATTTTGTTTGTCTGTTTTAGAGCAAAGCTATATTGGGCTGTCTGCCGTGTCCACCTTGGAGAATCGAACCCCATATCTTAGCGTTGTAAATCCGTAAACTTACCGCTGTTTCACCGGGGGACATTTTATTTACCAAAAATAATTGTCATTCTGCATATTTTATTTAAAAAATAGTTAAATATAAAAGGATAATATTAAAATTAAGTCCACAAGTAGATCAGCAATACGTTTACATAATTAGAACCCTCAAATCCTGGGTTCAATTCCCCGTGGTGGACAGAGTGCAATAGCTTATTGTATAGCTTTGCGCTAAAACAAACAAAGGAAAATGAGTAAAACGTCATAAGTGAATGCTCTGGCGTTACCTTTTGTTTTAAAGATAAAATGTACTAAATATACAAGAAATATGGGCATTTTTTAATAACCTAACAACGTAAAATTAATAAAGATAAAATGTACTAAATATACAAGAAATATGGGCATTTTTTAATAACCTAACAACGTAAAATTAATAAGACATTCGATTTTTAGAAATAAAATACTGAGGGAACGATAATGAAAAAAGCATTGGTTGTTTTTAAATATGATTTATGTAATGAAGCAAAATAAAGTTTTTAATACTTTGAAGCCAGAATACAATTAAATTCTTTACAATACCGGCTGAATCTCGGAAAATATTCACTTTTTTATTCTCCAGACAATTCAGCTCATCAAAAAATAATGTTTGATTTTAATAAGTCGATCTTAAGCCTTTAAAATATTGCACTATTAGTGTTTGAAACAGCTAAACAACTATTTTATTACTATTTTTTACTTAGATAATGTAACTTATGTTTTTCGTTCAGTTACTCTTACTGTTTATGATAGAACCGACGCTAATAATCTTTGATATCAAAGCATTTAATTGACTACGCGAGTGCATTGAATTATTCTTTAGAAATATCATTCACTAAAACATCTAGACAACGTTACTTATAAAGTTTTTTTTTGTTTCTTTTAGTGGAGTGTTTGATAAATCTTAAGTAGAAAATAAACTTATCTTAAGAAATTAAATAAAGCTTTCTTAGGTTTCGTTTTTTTTTTTAATTTCACGCAAAACTACACGAGGGCTATCTGCGCTAGCTCTCCATAATTTAACAGAGAAAGACTACAGGGAAGGCAGCTAGTCATCACCACCCACCGTCAACTTTTGGGCTACTCTTTTACCAACGAATAGTGGGATTGACCATCACATTATAACACCCCCACGGCTGAAAGGGCGAGAATGTTTGGTGTGACGGGGAAGCTTTGTTAGAATAGTTTTTATTTAACAATTAAAATACCATTTGAACAATGCCTTTGTGTTGTGTCCCGATCAGTCTAACGATTTGTTTGTTTGTCGAATTTCGCGCATAGCTACTCGAGGACTGCCAGCGCTAACCGTCCTTAATTTTGTAGTGATAGACTGGAAGGAAAGCAGGTAGTCAATATCACTCACCGCCAACTCTTGGGATACACTTTGCCGATGAATAGTGGGAATGGCCGTATTATTATAATGCCCCCGCGGCTGAAAGGGCGAACATGCTCGGCGACAAGTTTTAATTCCATGACTCGCAGATTGTGAGTTGAGCGCCCTAACTACAAGGCCATGCTAGGCCTCAACTAAACGAGCTCACTTGTTTGCGAAGTGACCTCGTTGACAGCAGTTCAAGCAATTAATAAAGTGCATTATTCTGATTGGAAACCGTTAAGGGTTAGTTAAGAATGAGGCGTTAGAAACTTTTAGCAGCGCTATTGTAATCTAATCAAAAACACCTTAGGTGTGGAAAAAAAGGTCCGTGCGACTTATAGGAATGAAATCAAAATTGGCAGCCCAACTGGTAGCTACATTTATAGCATTGATAAGAACTTTACAGCAAATATTCATTCATTAGTTTGCCAGGCTGCGTTTTTTGTTCAACTTGGATCATGATGGTGGGTTAAAAAATGCACGGCCTAGCTAACTAATGAATGAATATTTGCTGTAAAATTCTTATTAATGTTATAAGTGTAGATACAAGTTTGGCTGTCAATTTTGATTTCATTCCTTTAAGTCGCACGCTTAAACCTTTTTTGGCTGCACCTTCTTTCACACATGAGGTGTTTTTGATTAGATATCATGGCTTTTTGCCAATACACACCAACAAAC
>NW_013667639.1:39081-49832 GCF_000517525.1 Limulus polyphemus
AAGAACACACACACACACACACACACACATATACATATATATATATATATAGGTGAAAACTTTTGAAATAATATAAGTAAGTTATAAGTATATAATAATATATAAATAATATAAGAATTGGAAATATCTATTGGTTCTGGATAGGCAACGTGAAAAATTAAACAATAAACTATATATCAAGTGTTAAACTGTTTTTTTTTAACTTATTTCAACAGAGACAATGAAACAAAAAAAAACTATGAAAGTGCTTTACATCATCTAACTTTGCAGAAACCTAATTCATCTGTAGTTTTGTTTACTGGTGTAAAAAACTATTAAATTTTAAGAAATTAAACGTCAAGGCGAAACTAATGTGATTTTTTGTTGTTTAATGGCTTCATTCAAAAAAAAGTAAAGCACTGAGACGAGGAACGTAACATTGGAT
The DNA here is from genome assembly GCF_000517525.1 of Limulus polyphemus. Lineage (NCBI taxonomy): Eukaryota > Metazoa > Arthropoda > Merostomata > Xiphosura > Limulidae > Limulus > Limulus polyphemus. The sequence goes on from NW_013667639.1 coordinate 39,506, forward strand.
CTCCTACTATACCACTGAGCCATCAGTGGCTCAACGATAAGCTTGTGGCCTTATAATACTAAACACCGGGGTTCAGTATTCGTGGTGGACACAGCACAGATGACCCTTTGTTTAGCTTTCTTTTTAATAACACACACAAATAAACAAATCCAACTATACTGTCGTTTGGCCCGTTTTTGCTCTCCCTATCTGGATTGACATTGAACATATTATAAGATTCACTTTAGGTAAAACAAAGAAGAAAGAAGCTCTCAGTAATTCAAATGCATCCATTTCTTTGTTTCAGTTTTTATAACAGTAAGATATCATATATTTCTTCAAATGTACCTTTTTTTAAAAAAAAAGCATAAAACTAACCTTGTATAAAATATGGCTTACAAATGCCTCTTCATATAGATAGTAAAAAATGTGGTGATAATACTGTATTTTTTACCATTAATGTTGTACCCAATACCAAAATACATTATGCTGTATATTAGAGCATGGGTTTATATATCTTGTAAAACGTCAATACCTTAAACAATTTTCAATGAAACAAGAAACAAGAATGAGTATTATTTCTTGGCACTTGTGTATAGTGTTAAAATAATAAATAACACACAACGTAAAAATAGGTACACAGTTAAAAACATTATAATTGTGTACCTATTTTAACGTTGTATGATGTTTATTATTTTAAAGAAAAAATTTGTATGCTCTCGTTATTATAACAAAATTGTTTTAGTATGAATTTAAATTATAGTTTTTTCATGCAGTGACATCTAAATCTAGGTATTTTACGGGCTCTTGACAAAGGTAAAAGTGAGATTTCAATACTTCAATCATCATGTCATGTTAAATTATTAAACTTCTGATATAGCCATTATAAAAAATGAAATCAGAATAATCAAATACGTGTATTTTTAACACTGGCTTTCGTTTTTCCCATGTTTCAGTGTCCAAAACCAGGATGACAACATTGCTGTTCTAGTTTGGTAACACTGGACTGATCAGGCTTAGCAAAACGGAATTGTCTGCGTTGTTGGTTTCTATGTATTGTTACGTCTCCGTTTGTTAATTAACTTTCCGTGACTTCGTTCCGACAAAACTTTAGCGACACAAGTTCTTTACTTAATAAAACTGGTTTATTCTTTCCGAATACAACTTTACCGATACACTCAACTTCAACAATCGCGCTAAACAAACGCTATAACAACGAACGTGCTCAATAATACTTCTGACTGCAGATCAATTACTCACTATCTACACACACATTACATTCCCCTCTTTTATATACCAGCCTACCCTATCTAGCAAATACTAGAGCATTCCTGAAAGAACAAGATAGTTCTAGAAACTAGAGGGCGCCACACCAGTCACGTGACCTCGATGACGCAACAGTATGTTAATGTACGGTAACGAATAAATTAAACAGTTTGTAATCAGAATTAAATGAACTGTTTGAAACTCCACAACACGTTTATTACTAACGTATAGACTCACATTTATTCAATTACTAAAACTTTTAGTAATTTATGATGGTGTAACATATTAGTTTAGTAAAAAAATATATAAAATTAAATATAATGTTTACTTTTAACAGATAAATGATCCAAGCTACTTCACGTGTTAGTAGTAATACTGAGCTTTAAAAATGTACTTGTTTTTTCTTTTAATTCCTCGACTTTGTCATTATCAAATTCAAAGTTCCAAGACGACTCATGGAGTTCTTGAGAAACAGTTTACATTGTTTTATAGGATTAAACCTATAGTACAGAGTAGAAAATGGTCCATAATTTTTTATCTTTTTTTGTTTGTATTTTTAGACATATAGTACAGTAAATTATTTGCTTGTTTGTTTATTATGAAGCACAAAGCTACGTAATGGGCTATCTTTGCTATACCAACCACGGGTGTCGGAACCAGATTTTTAGTGTCATAAGCCGTCAGATGTGCCACTGGGAGGTGGGCATGGTAAATTATGAATCAATTTCTATTATTAATATAATTTTTTTTATTATATTCGTGTGTTCATTATAATGAAGAAGTAGTTTATTTAAATATTTTTTATAGCACGTAACTCGTTCTATAATTTTACCACGGATTTGAGCAGTATCGTTGAGCATGCGTAAATGGAAGTGCACTACTTTCGAAGCGGAATAACATACTATTAAAGCAATACCAGGTTCAACGACTTTCGGATTTTTTTCTGCTAAACTAATGGGCCCATTTTGACAAGATATACACCACCGAAAACCGATATTTTACCTAAGATACGTAATAAAATAAGTGTGTACCGACATATGGTGCATTTTAAATAAAAATTCTTCATATTTGTTTTCATTGACAGTTGACATATAAAACATTCTAACCTTTGACTAATGATGTTACGTCACGTTGCAGTAAATCAAACGAATTACCCCCAAAATTATTTATGCTATTAATACATTGCGGGACGATAACAACTGACTGAACAGTTATTATTATTATTACTTTGCATTTTAGAAAAATTACCAATCACAATTTTAAAGAAATGTATGAAAAGGTTGTAAAAGAATACTAGCCTAATTTTGATTCATTATCCATATAAATGACATGACATATATTTTCATTTGATTATTTTAGCTTGTTAAGCATAAAGCTACACAATGAGCTACGTGTGCTGTGTCCACCACTGGTATCGAAACCCAGATTGTAGTATTATAAGCAGGCCCAGCATAGACAAATGGTTAGAGAGCTCGACTTGCAATCTGCAGATCGCGGGTTCGAATCTCTGTCCCACCAAATATGCTCGCCCTTTCAGCCGTGGGGGCATTGTAAAGCGACGGTCAATCCCACTATTCTTTGATAAAAGAGTAGCCTAATATTTCGCGGTGGGTGGTAATGACTAGCTGCCTTCCTTCTAGTCTTACACTGCTAAATTAGGGACGGCTAGTGCAGATAGCCCTTGTGTAGCTTTGCGCGAAACTCAAAAACAAACAAACAAAGCATAAAAGCTTTCAGACTTACCGCTGAGCCATGGGGCACAGATCATTTGAACAAAAATTTAAAGTTTCAGACTAGAGCTAAGCCTACTTAAGGTCTTCCAATAAAAGACTAATAGATAGAGAAAATAATAAGAAATACCAAGTGACAGTAAATTTACGAAACATTTTAAAGCGCAATTATCTGGAAGCGAGACTGCAACCTTTCCGCTATTAATCCTGATACCTCAAGATTAAAAGCTACTTGTTTCAGTGCTTATCATATTATTTGAACAACTCTGGGATTACAGGGAAGAATAACTAAAACTGAAGCTATCATCAAAATAGCAAATCTGCAAATGATTAAAAATCTGAAGATGAAATGGGGGATACTATGTTTTCAAAGTTGGTAGCTCGTGCAAAATGGGTCAAAACAACCTTGCTTTCTTACAGCAAGACAGATGAACTGTGGACATAACTAATGACATTTAGTTTTTCGGACTTAACTCAGATGTAATTTTTTTTCATGCTGTATTAAATGTTTGCTCGTCTAATATTTGATAAAGTATAATTTGTGAGAACTTTTTAACTCAAATAATAGTATACATAAAAATATATGACATACTTACTGCAAATGAAATAGTCTAATTTCAGGACACGTTGGATTTAACATGATCAAGTCTAAAAGACAAATGTTAAAGGTCTGAGAAAATAGCTCTGTTATTATCGCAAAACAATAACTTCTAATCTTTACAAGTTCATAACAAGACTTTTACCATTAAAATGAGGTGTAATTAATTTAATTAAAATAATTTCTTTATATTAAGTGTTGGACGTCAAAGTTACAGTTTGCCTAGTGAAATAATGGTAATTCTGTCCGACAACCACTTTTTCGATATAATATTTTCAATCAGAAAACTACCAAATTGTAAAAAAAAAATAAAAAAAATCAGTTTTGTAATTTAACTTAACGTAGACCTCTTAAAGGCTATTTCACCAAGGCGATTTATTGAGGACCCGTATGTTGGTCCGCTTTGCTCGCGTAATGACCAGTTCTCTCCTCCACAATCTTCCCTGTGAAAATGTTTAACACTTCGATAAATCACCAGGTTCCTTCGTATCTGCCAAATACAACTAGAACATCAATTCTTGCTCTGTTTATGTGAAAGTGGTTACGACTTTCTCTTATAGTAGTCTTGATTTACCCCTCTTGTCATGTAGATTATACCACACATTGAAACACCTACACGATAATTGAATTGAATCATCACTTTCACACAGACACACGCCTCTCAAGAAGACGATGTGAAAGTATCGATTTAAGACTGGAGTTAGGAAGTGAAACCAGCATCGTCCAACATAGTTAACATTCCACTCTTTATGAATACGAGGAGAAGTCCAAAGATTGTGTGAAACAATTAATGAAGCCATATTTATTGAAAAAAAAAGGTGTGATAGTATAATAATTAACAGCAAACATAAAACCACAAAAGCACCTGAAATGTTTTATACTCTCTCTCTCTCTCTCTCTATAAATAAATAAATAAGTATATATATGTATATGTATATATATATACTGGAATTTATACACAGTTTATGGATGGCGGTTTGTGTTTCTTTTCATTGATTGAAAAATCTGTGACTCAAAGGCAGAACATATAATGGAGTAGCGCGTCAGATCTGGAATCCTAATAATAATAAGGTACATGGCTGTGTGTGGCATGATCCACGGATAATTTTGCCTTGATGTTATTTTTTTTATCCGAGTTGTGTTAAAGTGTTTCTATTCTACCAAAGTGGACTACCCATAGGTATGATAATTGTTATTTTTCCAATGTTTTAGTACTCCTCTCTCTTCTTCACATTGTAATATTCTTTCATTTCACTCAGAAAAACTCTCCGTATTCTCCGTCACTTACCTGATCTTGAATCGTTCTCCTCCTCCTGCTTTAATTCTCAATAGAGGACAAACCACTGGATACATCCGTACGTTTACCGTTCCTGTATTCAGACGTATTTCTTTTTGAATGCTTAACATCACCTCCTCGGTCGAAGGTGATCTTTGACCTATCATACGACTAACAAAAACGAGCAACCGGTATGTCTTAGTGATTGCATCCACACCTGTAAGACCTCGGATATTTTGTTACTTTACATTTGCAAGTGATCTTTGAATCCGACCACGTTTCCATCTCGACAAGAACAAATCCCCAGAATGTGTTCGGAATGTCGAACACGAACTTGAAAAGTGTAAGTAAATTGTGGTTATCAACTGATTGCAGTGTTTTTTTTTTTATTGTTATGACTTTAACAATTAGTATCTTTGCAGGAAAAAAGTGCTTGACTCAGGTTTCTCTGTAGGACAAATCTCACAACTTCTATTAACTCTTATGGAGAAAGCTACAGAGGACTGAGTACGCTATATCAAAACGATTTGAATAACCAAATTAGGAAGTCGAGTGTTGGGGCTCAAAAATCATTTTAGTATAACGTATTTAACCTTTGTATTCTTGCTTGCATTTTTATCGCGGATTACATTATGTAATATAGTTTCTATGATCATGATATTAGGAATGTGTTTTAAAATTTCTTATATTTCTTCCACTTCCTACTTACAGAAGGATGAACGTCCAGGAATACTATATTATTTTAATGTATTAAAACAGAAGCTTATTTTCTTAGACATAAAATATAAATTCATTTTTTGTTATTCTCAAGTTGAGGGAATAAGTATGGGTAATTCCTTAGCGCCCATTCTGATTAACATTTTAATGAACATGCTTGATTACAAAGTCAAAAGTTCGATTAAGTTAGGACTTTGTCTTTTATGTCAGAAATGTTGATGATGCCTCTGTGAATATATTTCTGGGCTAATGGTTGAACAGTTACAAACATTACCAAATTCATTAAGTCTGAATATTCAGTTTGTTAATTAATTTTGCTCGGAAGCTCTAGTTACTAATTTTATCAATTTAATGCTTAAAATGCCAATAACGCTTTCAAAAGAAAGGCTTACCACAAGGAGTTATGAAACATTATTAGCTACAGCTAAATATATTTGTAATTCAAAATAAGAGTTGAAAGAGAAAATAAATTGTTTGAAAAGTTTCCTATTGATGTTGTTAAAACTTTTAATTACTGAAAAAGTTTCCAAACAAAAGAAAATGAATATAGATAACTTGGTTTAGTGTGTAATTCCATATGTCAATTAGCCGCAATATAAGTGTAATTCCATATGTCAATTAGCCGCAATATAAGCGTAATTCCATATGTCAATTAGCTGCAATAAAGTGTAATTCCATATGTCAATTAGCTGCAATAAAGTATTATTCCATATGTCAATTAGCTGCAATATAAGTGTAATTCCATATGTCAGTTAACTGCAATATAAGTGTAATTCCATATGTCGGTTAGCTGCAATATAAGTGTAATACCATATGTCAGTTAGCTGCAATATAAGTGTAATTTCATATGTCAGTTAGCTGCAATATAAGTGTAATTCCATATGTCAATTAGCTGCAGTATAAAGAATATGTGAATAGGAACAAAAAAAAAGGATATAAACTTTCTATTACGGTTTTTTCTCAGCACGAAAAATCTGTAAGTTTTTAAAAATATACAACTTAAACCGTCTATAACTGGAAAACAGTTTGATTGTAATTAACCACAAATCTACACAACAGGCTATCTGTGCTCTGCTCATCACGGGTATCGAAGCCCGGTTTCTAGCATAGTAAGTTCTCAGACATACTGCTGTGCCACTGGGGGGGGGGCTGGAAAATACGTTATATTTGTTTGTAGTTAAGCACAAAACTACACAATGGGCTATCTGTGCTTTGCCCACCACGGGTTTCTAAAACATTATATGGATTGCAACAATATTTATATCTGAAAAATTACATAGAATTTAGATTCAAGAATAGAAGAACAAGAACATGTTCTATCATACGTCTATCAACAATCCAAAGATATAGAAGAACATGAACATGCTCCATCATACGTCTATCAACAATTCAGTGATACATAACATCACAGTGAAAATGAGAATATAATATTATTTGTTTTGAACCTTATGTTAACAAACGTAAAATATAATACGGTATTGTAATAAAGTTTGTTTTGTTCGATTATTTGTTTGAAGTTAAGCACAAAGCAACACAATGAGCTATCTGTGCTCTGCCCACCACGAGTATCGAAACCCGGATTCTAGCGTTGTAAGTCCGCAGACATACCGCTGTGCCACGGGGGGGGGGGCATGTAATAAAGTTACGAAAAACTTCCGTAAATAAAATTAATAAATTGACTAGATTTATGAAGACACAGTGTTGGAGGGATGGTGCCCCAAAACGGCAGTGAAATGTGGTGTGTTCTATTTGAATCTGTTTTCAGCTGTGTGTACTTTTTAAACTTTTAATTATAGAAGCACCTCTTTCACATAAATATTATCTTATTTCTTTTGTTATTTTCTTTTAAAGTATGCTCTTATAAGTCTTTAGCAACATTTTGGAATTGATAAAGTTTAATCTTTTGAGACGCTACTGACACATTGGGCCACTTCCTCCATTATTATCTTAGTACTGTCAGTTTTTTGCCTTTTTGCTCAATTGTTTATACCTTTTAGAAGAAGTCGCTTTAATCAACTAAGAATTAGTCTTTGTGGCTGTAAATCTTTTTTGGTAAACCCCGTTTTTTATTTATTTTTATTAAGTTTCTTTTGTTTTGTTTGAAGTTAAGCACAAAGCTACACAATGGTCTATCTGGGCTTTGCCCACCACGAGTATCGAAACCCGGTTTCTAGTGTTGTAAGTCCGCAGACATGCCGCTGTGCCACTGGGGGGCTTTTTTACTCAGAGATATTATAAAATAAAGTGGTTCTTGAGCCTTGCAAAATATTACTTTTGTTGTTCCAGATTTTGCACCTTAAAAAAAAATCAAAAAACATCGTTACTATATTTTGTACTCGATGTATGCCCATAGGCCCACCAGCAGCTGATTGGTTAATCTTAGAATTGTTATTAGCTACTTAGCTACGTTTTCTGCCAAGCGAAAACTTTCAACTGGGCGTGACGTTAGTGCTTTTCTGTGTTCGCTTATTGCTTAGCAGAACACATAGCTTCGTTGGTTCTTGCATTCATTTCAAGTTGCTTGTTTCTGTGACAACTCTCATGGAAACAAGCAACGTGAAATGAACGGAAGAACCAACTGAAGAGCATTCACAAAACTTTGGTTGATCACCTTAGCAACTAACTCCTATTCCACCTTCCCTTTTGCTGTCTTTCCGCGTTGAATCAATTAAAGTTATCAGGAAACTAGCTGCACAGGTAATAAAGACCTTTGCCTATACCAACACTTCACACTGTGTGTGAGCTTATCATTAAACGGGTAGCCAGGGTATGTTTTGGAGCTCATACGATAAAAAGCAGAATTAGCCGTGGATCTCAAATTTAACGCTGTAAGACGGATTAGTTTTATTTCTTTCTACAAGTTTTGAGTAATATTTTATATAGAATTAATAGAAAAACTTATGGTTTGAATAATTTTCACTGTGATCAACTATTGGATTTGAAATTTCTATTAACTTTGACTGTTATAACTTTATTGCTACTGTTAATTATATTTGACATTTTAATTTTTCCTTTTACTTAGCTCTGGTTAGCTTCTTATATCACATGTTTTTAATTAAATATGACCCTGTTGGTGTCAAAAAGGAAAGTGCATTGTTCGATTAATACACTTGCATAAGTACATGTTTGATTATGTGCACATTTTAAAAAATTGCCATAAAATAATGTGCCTAAACTTTCAACTACTATTATTGTGTGTTATGACGTTAGTTCAGAGTGGTGAGAAAGTGGCCGGCGTTTGATAAGTCCCTAAGGGATTAAAGAATTATAGTACTATAAGTCATTAGAAAATGATTGGAGTGAGCGGCCGCCTTTCTTGTTCAGTAGCTGTAAAGGTCACGAAATCGACCCCTTATAGTTATAAAACGATATAAGGTAAACAGGTGTGTAAGTCAAAAAGAAAAGGACTTGTTCGGCGTAGGTTTTAGAAAAAATGTAAAAGATAGGAATTAAATGAAAGAAATAGAAAGACTGGGATATGTGAGAGAGAGAACGAATAAACAGAGAGAGAGGCGTAGGAAGAATGTAATATGTTGTCATTGAGAAACAAAATATAGTTCTAAATATATGTGTTTTTAATTATAGTAATAAACAGAAATTTGATCTGTTTACATTGGTATGTAGCAACAAAAATGTAAGTTACTATGCATTGGAGCCAGCCGTGAGCAATAGTTAGCATTCCCAAACAGTAAATCCGATGATCCAATGTTCGTGTCCCATTCCCATTGCCGTAAAAACGCTGGTGCGATATATGAGTGACATCCAAGTTAGATTATTCGGTTACACAAGAGTATCCCAAGAGTTGGTGGTGAGTGTTGTTGTCTAGCTGTCATCCCTGTAGTCTGTCAGTTCAAAATTGGAAATGGCTATGGGCAGATAACTCTTAGTGTATCCTTGCTCGAAAATTCAGGGACAAACAAACGTTTGTGATTATTTTATCCATAGAGGCACTAGTTTGGATGGAATAATCGTGGATTGAGAATTTAGTACTACTCTGAATATTTTGAAACTAGCCTAAAAACTTCATTGTTTCGCCAATAAACATTTTACATCATTGTCTTATACATAAGTAACACTTGATCTTCTCAGAAATTTTGACAGTTTTTGATTAAAGAATACATATAAGAATATTTTAAACGCACTGAATAGCCATATTTAATTACAGTTCCAAATTACATCAGATACACATACGCGTCTCTTGCTTTCTGTGAAAATTACAACTTTCATCTTAGTTAACCGACCTATCAATGGTTTTGGAACTGACGTAGGAAAAAGAACGGAAAGCTGTTCCTGTCATGATAATAACATTATCGCCAACAGCTAAATTTTCTGAATTTATTCAGTTAAACAACAACAACAGCAACAAAATTACCATTATATCTAAATGTTTTGACATGAATAACAAATAGCATTTAATATTAATATTTCGCTTCATATCTGCCTGAAAGCGTAGGAAATTGTAATATATATATTAGTATGTATACGCTCATATTCAGACAATACTTTTGGTTCAAAAGGCAGGTTAAACGCTCTTCTGAAATGATATATATATATCCATCCTTCTTAACTGGAGATAAGATGGGTTCTTTGGTTTGAACGATGAGATGGTGCTCAGTAATAACAAAAAAGTTAGTGGCAGTTGAAACTGAACTATGTTTGGAATGAGAGTATGTTGATAGAGGAACTAGTCTCGTATGATCCTCGCCTATTGATCATGACTTGTATTTATGATCCTCGCCTATTGATCATGACTTGTATTTA
>NW_013667639.1:49842-58092 GCF_000517525.1 Limulus polyphemus
TTATGATCCTCGCCTATTGATCATGACTTGTATTTATGATCCTCGCCTATTGATCATGACTTGTATTTTAGTGGTTTCGGTTTTGTGTTAAAAAAAAAACTGTGATGAAAGTCCTATATGCTGAAAATGTAAAATTTTATCGTAAAACTAATCATGTGTGAGTGTAACCTTTTACATCTAAGTATCGGTTAATCCTTGATTTAGTTTAGATAATACGTAAAAAAGTGTTAAAGAGTTAATTAACTCAAAATCTGCTGCTAATAGTATATCAAGGAAGAAACGGTAAAGAAGTCTGAAGATAAAGAAGTAAAAATAAATGGATAATGAAGTGAGTTTGTTTTTGTTTGTTTGTTTGTAATTAAGCACAAAGCTACACAATGGACTATCTGTGCTCTGCCCACCACGGGTATCGAAACCCGGATTCTAGTGTTGTAAGTCCGCAGATATACCGCTGAGCCACTGGGGGGGGGGCTTATTTTATGTGTAGAGAAAATATAGTTATTTAATTAAAAATTGTTAATAATAACTTAAAAACTCTAATAGGTTTCTATTAAAACCAATAAATTACTATTTGGTGTATTAGTAAGCATTAGTACATTCTGTAGATTATGTTTGAATGTTTATAAGAAACAGACATTTTGCTTTTATATCTTAATACAAATGAAAACACCTAGAAAATTAGTGTGTTTATGGTAACTAAATAAACAAATTTCCGTTTTGATAGAATATAACAAAGAACTTAGATGTATGTAAAGAGTTTTTACTACTTGTATAGTTCCAGAAGGTCACATAATCACCCATGAAGACTAAGAGATAGATTTATAGAGGTTGTTAATTGAAAACCACTTAACTTAATTGACAAATATTGTAAGGTAAGTTGTCAAAAAATATCATAATTGTCACAATCTTTTTTTTATTACTAAAAATAGATTTTATTTCATTTTAGAGGTAACTATCCTTTTACAACAAGATTTTTACGTTTATTCATCACACATTTTAATACGTCATTAACAGACAGTAAACCAGTTATTTATTTCGAACTCAGTTATAAATGAATGACATTATAGGATAGATATTCTCATATACTAACAAACTGTGTTAAATGTAACTATTGTTATAAAGTCAGTATTTAACATCGTATATTTTTAGTGTTTCTTTAACGTACCTATAATTTTATTTCAATTTTATACTTTTGCTATTGCTTCGCATTTTTGGCTCCTCTTAGTAAGTGGCATCTGTCTAGATCTTGTACATGTGTTATAGTGTTTTGTATACAGCGGTAAATTTATTGCTGTACATCCTACTTAGCTTATTATTTATAATTTTTACTAGCACGTGAATCACGAAAAATCTGTATTTTTTAAGGCTTAAGCTCTTACGTTTACAATGTCAGTTTGATGGTTTTGAAATAGAGTGTAATCATTACGCTGAAGAGATGCTACGTGTGTATTTTTAAATATGTAATTCCTTATCTTAAAAAATAACAAACTTTAGATATAATGCTCATTTTATTTCATAACTACAACTTTAATATCATGCTTTATGAAATTTTGACTTTCAACTGAGTAACTAAATATCTAAGTATATAAATTTGGAATTATTGCGTACTTTTGCACGGAGTTATATGTGTTTTTAGAAGTCTTGATATACAACTCCTCGTGTAGTGTAGACGAATATCATTAGAAGATATTAATTGATATTACTTTAAAACCGTAAGCAACATTTATCAAAATCTTAGACAATTATAGCTTACTGAATGGCAAGCGAGTGGAATCGGCTGATTTTTCTTGAACGTAGCAACCTTTAACACTAAACTAGTTAATTGCTCTGTAGCCCCCAGTAGCACAGCGGCATGTCTGCGGACTTACAACGCTAGAATCCGGGTTTCGATACCCGTGGTGGGCAGAGCACAAATAGCCCATTGTGCTTAATTACAAACAAAACAAAAAAATTGCTCTATTTAAGAAGTTTGGAACAAATGTGCGAGGAAACCAATGTCTAAATGTGTATGATTTGCGTGTACCTATACCTTGCCATAAGGTCTAAGGTCACAAAGAAGTGATAAACTGGGCTGATATACTGTGTTTTTTGGTATTTCGATTTAAAAACGACCTCCTAATGTTGTCTTATAGTTTAAATATTTGGCCAAGGTTTTTGGTATGTTTATTGCCAGTAAAAAATACTTTTTTGAGTCCATTGCATCACTACTTTTACTTTTAGCAATAAAAACTTTAACCTCTCTATAGATTGTTTATCGCTTTACATACATGGAGGATACTCGAGTTCTTCTTTCCTTTTCTACTTTAGCTTTCTCTCGTAAGATTGGGCAGACAGACAAAGCGCCTGGGATGAATAGTATAATACTCTAAATCACTTCTCTGCGAGATGCAGGATAATTTTTACCAGCTTTCGTGTCACCCTTTTAAACGTATGACTACTTTCCTTTTTTTTATGTGAACAAATAGAAAGTAAACCCATGAGCTCAGTCTTACTCGTATGTATGTAGTGTATGTTCGTATGTCTTTGTTCGTTTATGGCTATAAGAGACATACTCGATTCATTTCAAATAAACTTCTTATGTAAATAGCTCTTCGAGTATCGCAACAAACAGTCTTAATGTGTGTGTGTTTTTTTTTTCATATCGTGAATAAAAAAAAAGTTACAAGAATATTCAACAATTGGAAATTTATTGATTATTTATTTTCCACAATTTAATAAAACTTTGTAGTTTCATTCCTTTATTTTTTGCATTGATTATGAAGAGAACAAGACATAGTGTTATCATGCTTGTAATGTTTGCTTTGCTTAGGAAGGGAACAAGTTATAGTGATACCATGCATGTGCCTTTTGCATTGATTATGAAGAGAACAAGACATAGGGTTATCATGCGTGTAATGTTTGCTTTGCTTAGGAAGGGAACAAGTTATAGTGATACCATGCATGTGCCTTTTGCATTGATTATGAAGAGAACAAGTCATAGTGTTGCCGTGCGTGTAGTTTTTACTTAACAAAAGAACAACATATTGTGGTGCCATGTCTGTACGTTTTGCTTTGTGTAAGAGAAAAACAAGAGCCTATGGTTTCTATGTTTGTGGATTTTGCTTTGCAGAAGAAAACATAAGGTCTTGTGGTGCTATGTCTGTCCTGAAAATATATCAACTGTGTTCAGCAAGCATGTTAAAAAGAAACAACGTACTCAGCCTCTGCACGCGAACTCATACTAAGGAAGTGTTGAGAACGCTTATCGATTGCCAATAAGCTATTTCGTAGACCTAATATAAAGACGGCTACAGAAAATCCCAAGGTATTTCGATTTAAGGTATGGATGTAGGAATATTATTTCGTTTAGCGTTCCACACCATAACTTTGTATAACAATATGCAGAAGGATAATGGAATTCTCAGTTTTTCACAAAAGCGCATTTGTATATCCAGCCTTAGATCTAGTACGATAAACCCGAAGTTTCTGTACGTTCTAAGGTAGGGAAGAATGTATCCATTTCTAGTGTTATCAGTATTCTTCAGACATGATATGGAAAAAATAAAAATACAAAAATTCAGTTATTCAACTTTTATCATAACTTTGATTAGATTGTATTTTATGTTTTTATTTAACACGACAGTGTAAAGCTGTGATATTTATAATTTGAAATAATATATTATGCTTGTCATATCGGAACAGTAACCGAGCTTGTGTTAGCCTGAGTTGTTAAAGGAGAATTAGTTTGTCTTTTGCTTCATTGAGGTACGTATTTTTTATTAGTACGAAAATGAATTATATTAAAGAGTAAGTTACATTACAAACGTTTTAGAATTTTTGAGCAAATATACACAAAAGACAATCTATGTATAGCCGTCCCTAATTTTTAATTGATTGACCAAAGGAAGGCTGCTAATCAACAGCACCCGCTACCAACTATTGAGTTATTATTGTCTGACTAAATGGTAGGATTTAACCATCACTATTTTAGCGTACCCTCGCCAAAATGTACAGAGCGAATTTCTGCGGCAATAGGTTCCGAACCACGAACCCTCTAACTCGCAGTCAAAGCACGTTAAACACTGAGCCACGTCTGGCCACATTTCCAGTGATTGTTTAATGAAAAGATAAAACTAGATTAGTAAAAGAAGAAAAAACATACCCTTAATTTTTCTCATGTTATAAATGTATCTTCACTTTCAGGTGCAAGCTTTAAGTATATGTAGATTAGTTTCCTCTGGCAGTTTTCCTGTAAGACTAAGTTTGTGCCATACACGAGTTTACTTAATGCTAACTCTATTTCATGTTCACCTGAACAACGAAGGTGGTGGAATTCCAGTAGAAGCGTTACAGACGTACGTACTTATTGGTTAAAAATGTAATGTTCGGACTTGTGATTAACGTCTGTTTTCTATCTGAAATACAAATATGTTACAGTAAGAAATATTTTGTAGCTCATGAAGCAATTTTTGATATTTAGGTTTTTTTAAAGAAATGTTATAAAAATAGAAAAAGTGACATATTGGTTATTAATTTTGTTTATTAAACCTCAAAGTTTTGTAAAATACTACATGATGTAATTCTTGTCTTCTCACTAATCAGAAAGTCATTTTAAATTAGAAAATAGAAAAATATAACTTCAAACATAATCTTATAAGACTTATACATTCCTTATATATTTTTTAACAAGTAGTAAATTTTTCAGGACATTTTTATATGCTTCTGCAACAGATATAAAATTTAACTTTTAGTGAATATTGGAGAAAAAATGCGCCACATCCTACTAAAACTATTAAAAGATAGAAACGACCAATGTACACGAAATTAAATATGAGATTAAAAATCTAACCATAAATATCTTTAAAAAATCAGTAAGATAATTTTATTTCACTAACGTCATAAACATTTTCTAAACCCCTAAATAAACCGGGAAAACCAAAGTACATAAAAGCTGATATAATTGATTTACCAATTTCAACACTATATTTTACCGAAAAAAGTTGTGCCTGTTTTAGTGTGATTATATTTTCAAATTTCAGAAGTAAATAAATAAAGGCTATTTGAAGTAATTTTTCTGTATTAAAACCTGTATTGAAATGTTTAAATAGACAAGTCGACCGTTAAGTTTAGTATTGATTTGAAATTTTCTGTTGTCTTATACAAAATAGCAATACAAAAAAAAAACAAAACAAAACATTCTGACCGTTTAGACAGCAACTTAAAAAAAATGTTTGCTCTGTCGTATATGTCGTTCGTTTTTTTAAACAATCTTAACTAGACAACGGATTATAAATTCATTTATTTATCATCATTATACAAGTGAAATATATACCATTTCATTTTGATTTTCTGGCTCACATTGAATCATTATAAACTTCGTCAATATTTTAGTGTTTCGGAGCTTAGGATTTACAAGAAAAATGTGTGCACATTCATTTCAATTTTCTCTCGAAAAAAACGATACCATATCTCAATAAAGTAAGAGTTATGAAGAAAAGTGTGTGAGTTTAGTATATTTCTCCGGGATTTTATTTACATTTTAACATGTCCTATTTCGTATGCCTTTTTGTTTATAAATTGTCCAAAAGAAAATCCTTTGACAACCTGCTAAACTTAATTTTTTTAAACATAATAACATACCTAATTAATATAGTTACCTCAAAATTCCAGTTTTTTGTACAAGCTTAAATACTGAAACAGGTTGCATAGACACAAATATTAATACAAAAATAGAATGTGAAACACCCAGAATGAAGAAAATATTGATAACTGACGTTATATTCTTTTATTAATTTGAACTTTTTATTTGTTTTAATATAATAAAGGCCATTCATAATATTTAGTAAAACATTTTAATTTCACCTTCCAGATCTTCAGCAACTTTAGTATCATGTAGTTTGTTTCCACACTTTTTTAGGCCGTAATTAGGGGTATGAACAACTGTACAGTTATAAAGCCTTCCATTACGTGTTTTTTTTTTACGCCAAGTATCTGGAGGCTTTCGAAGAATGAACGAATTATAATTCTGATATCAAAATTATTGACACTAATTTTTGGTTAGATTGTTAAACACAAAATTGCACAATAGGCTATCTGTGCGCTGCCCATCACAGGTATCGAAGATCACATTTTTGCGTCGCAAGCCTGCTGAGTTACCGCCTAGAAACTGGAGGGTGGGGGCGGGACACTGAATGCTTTTAATGAAATTTTAACTTCCTTGATGTCTTAAAGCCTCAACCACTTGAGTAACGACGATGACATTTGATAAGGTCATTACTCATTTTCTGGAAAAATATATTTAATAGAATTTATATTAAATATTTCTCTGAATTATAGAGAAAATAAAAGATTTTTATATGTATATTTTAAAGTTAATGTGAAATATTGAGCCAATTCTATTTTTGATATTTGTATACGTATACTTCTTTCTTTAAGAGCACTTAAAAGACTAATCGACTATATATTTGTGAATGTATGTCTGTTTGTTTGTTTGTTCCCAATACAAATTGATATGGACCACTCTTCAAATGTCAAAATAGGTTCATTAGCACTAACTTTTCATTCAGAATGTCATGAGCACATTGATTTCACTTTCGAGGCCATCTGAGGTCACAGGGAGACAAAATATTGCAAAAACTGGTGAAAATTACAGTCTTCATCGTCAAAAAATTTGTGAAAACACTATGAAAATCAATTTCAAACATATTACAACTGCCCAAACATGTTCAGTTTGCATAACAACTATTCATCACCTTGCTTAATTTCAGAATGTCAGAAATTTCTAGAATGTTCAGAGTCATCTCCAAACAAAATTTCCCCTCAACCTATTTCAATTATTGTCAATTATTGAAAATGTTACATGCAATATCAGTAAAGGAATTGGGATGGCAGAAGTTCTCAGAAAATGCCAAATGATTGTTTGAGACGAATGTATAATGTCTCACAAAGCAGCATTAAAAACTTTGGATAGGACACTGCAAGATATTCGTGAAAGCAAAAAGATAATGGGGGAGTCACTTTGGTTTTGGCTGGAGATTTCAAACAAACATTGCCAGCTATTCCAAGAGGCACACGAGCCGATGAACTTAAGGCTTGTCTAAAATCACCATATCTTTGGAGAAACGTAAAAAAAAATCCACCTATCTACCAATATGATAGCCCATCTGCATGAAGATCAATTATCTGGACAATTTGCTAACAATCTATTGCAACTAGGCAATGTAAAAGTCAAACAAGATCAGCAAAGAACAACTGACATGGGATCAATCTGTATACAAGTAACATCTGTTGATGAACTCATAGCAAAGGTTTTCCCAAACCTTTCTGAAAACTATCAGAATCACAGGTGGCTGTGTGAAAGAGAAATATCAGCTCCAAAGAACAATGTTGTCAATGTCATCAACACACAGCTGTTGCAGCAGATACCTGGTAATATCCAATGCTACAAGTCAGTTGACTCAGTGCCTGATCAAACTCAAGTGGTCAATTATCCTCAAGAGTTTCTGAATTCACTTGAACCTCCAGGAGCCCCACCACATTGTCCCAGTCTAAAAGTAGGAGCACCGATCATGGTGTTCCGAAATTTGGATCCACCATGACTGTGCAATGGAACAAGACTGGCAGTAAAGAAGCTTATACCCCATGTTATTGAAGCTACAATACTTTCTGGATGTGACAAGGGTGAAGATGTTTTAAAACCATAGAATCCCAATGATTCCCACTGATATGCCATTTGAGTTTAAGAGACTACAGTTTCCCATTCGCTTAAGCTTTTCCATGTCCATCAACAAATCGCAAGGTCAGATATTGAAGGTAACTTGCTTGCAGTTGGAAGAGCGCTGCTTCTCTCATAGACAGCTCCATGTTGGATGTTCATGTATTGGTGGAAGCCCAAAAAATCTTTATGTAGATGCTCCATGTTGAAAAACTAAGAACATTGTTTATCATGAAGCCCTTAACTGACTATATTTTCATGAAATCCTCAGCTGACTATGTTTTCTACAAAAGTCAAGTTTCTTCGAATTGTGTATCTCTCTTACAAAGAAAATAAATATTTTGTCTGAAAGAATTATAATTCAGGCATAATTACCATGAAGCTTTTTTAGTTATTTTCCTCTTAATCAAGTGGTTAACAAACTGAGTGCTTCGGTCCCCGGGAAACGCCAGGTATCCTGCTAGTGAATAGCTAAAACAAAATGCAGACTTTACACAAGATTTATTAAATTACTGTGGATTGTTTTTGTTTTTTGAATTTCGCGCAAAGCTACACGA
>NW_013667639.1:58426-62592 GCF_000517525.1 Limulus polyphemus
CAGATTGCGAGTCGAGCGTCCTAGCCACCTGGCCATGCCGGGCCAAATTCCTGTGGAAGAGATATTGAACCAATACTCTAAGGCCATAAAGAAAACGTGATGCAGTAGACGTAACAAACAGAAATTATCAACTAATGTTATTTTTTATTTATTAGAATTTACCTAAGTTTATTTTTATAATTTGTCAAAACAAATCGTCTGTTATTACAAGAATATCAGGGAAGAAGTTTAGAAAGTTAAGTTTTGATTAGATTTACAAGAATGTTAGTGGAATTCGATACTTCGTGAAGAGATGAAAAATAAATAATAATGATTAATAATTCATTATGAAACGAAAAACAGACTGTAGAGCTGCATGACAAAGAAAAGCTCAAGCAGTATAATAAAACCTGGATAATGTGTTAGAAGAACGTTTTTTCATAAGGAATAGTGAGAATTTTCGAATAATATTACAAAATCTAGCTACAGAAATACTGATATGATATTATAGCACTATATTAAAACAACATTTCAGTTAAAGTAATGTTAAAGAATTTTAATCCTAAATAAATAAACTACTTATTTAATTTTGGACTAAATATCAGGTATTTTGATGTAATACCAAAGAGATACTTTTCTTTAATTTTCAGTGGTACCAGCCTAATGGATGTCATGGTTTATTATCATTTTAGTAACAGTTGTTTTTAAATTAAGATCGGAAAAATGACAATAAATAAGTCATAACGGGCAGCAACTGTCTCAATGACGGATTGATAAGTTTGTTGGTGTGTTATATATATAAAAATAGATGTTTTTATTCATGATTTTCATTCTTTAAATTGTGTGAAATAATTAATCTTGATGCTGGAGAAGTCACTTTCCATTATAAAAACATAGATTATAATCTGAGCTTGATGACACATAATATTTTGTAGAGTATTCCCAAAAAATTTACACAGCATTGTTTACCATATGTTTTAAAGATACCTCTTCACATATTCTTATGAAAACTGTTTTATTTATAATAGTCAGAGCTAAAGATAAGTAAAAGACATTACAATTGATATGGCCGTGACCATAATATATGTGTTATTATAATAACAGTCTAAAATTTAAAATGCATTCAAATTTGGTTCAGTTGTAGTTAAATATGTCTTTTGCAATTAACACGGGCTCTTAGAAGGTTGTTTTATGACCAAGTACTTTACAGAGTTTTAAATTAAATGGAATTTAAATTACAATATCACTTTTTAAATTCTGAACAAAGAAGGTAAGCTTAATATTACAAAATAATGTTATTTTGAAACATTCAGCTGGGTTTCTAGAAACTATTACATATCAGAAAGACACAGCTTTGCGTGTTTTTGGGTTCGTAAAAACCATAACATATCCGAAAAATACAGTTTTCCACGTTATTAGATTCTTAAAACTATTACATATCAGAAAGATACAGCTTTCCGTGTTTTTGTCTTAGTGAGTTCTGTAGCAATTATCCACGTTCTGATTTGGCTAATAGGTTGTGAATTGAATAATTAGGTAAATATTGGAAATTTGAGTTTAATAATTTTAAACTAAGCCCCCCCCCCCCCGGTGGCTTAACGGTAAATACAGATAATCCATTTGTGCTTAAAACAAACAAAATCTTAAACTAATTTTACATAATATATATAATATCTAAAGAGCCTAATAGATGGCGTCTTGTTACGCATAAAAACTTAAGAAGCCCAAGCTATTAACGACAAATTCATTCACGATACTAACAAATCACGTAGTTATTTTTAATCTTTATCATACGTTACCTTACTCTGTTTGTTGCGCATTTGAATTTCTATTTTACCTGTGAAATTATATTATTAAAATAAATTTTCTAGTTCCGTCACTAATCATAATGTTTCTGAGTCTCTCTCTTTTCGCATGTTCCTGACTTTTTATACCCAAAGAACCTGCCACGCCTCACCTGCAACTTTTAAAGTCAAAACTAATGTAAACATTTTTGTGTTGTCATGGAAAACTACTATAGATATTTAAAGTACGTTGCTGATTCATAAATTTAAACATTCACTTATGAATTATTGCATAATATTAAAGAACGTTATTAATTTAACATAGACATATACAATTTAGAAGGCAGACAACTTGAATACGAAGGCAGAACTCCTTATTGTACGTAACTAGAAACCTTCCATTTACATTTTATTTATTTTTCATTGGATGAGTTGCTTAGATAAAGTTTTACATGGAATGAGGTAAAGAATGAGAATTCTAGTGATGAGATACTTGAAAAATATGCCAGACTCAAGAAAGCATGACTACCGCGTTTGCCGAAGACCCGGTAAAGTAAAGAAGAGACATCAGATCAAATCTGGAGAGTTCCCAGTTATGCCCATAACGTAATTGAAGGTCACTTAACTAAGTGTCATGCTTTATACATCTTATTGATTTACAAATCACCCCTGAAAACTAAAGACGACCTTTGTTTCAATTATCTCTCAGAAAGCAGCATCAGTGATGAATAACATGAAAAGATCAGTGGATGCTTCAATACACAAACAAGTTCAATGGATGTATAAACAATAATAGTTAACTACAGTAACAAGTAACTTAAGCATATGTAATTAAACCTTAAGTTTATTGAAACACTGTAGATATACAGACATTTAACTTGAGTTTATTGAAACACTGTAGATATACAGACATTTAACTTGAGTTTATTGAAACACTGTAGATATACAGACATTTAACTTGAGTTTATTGAAACACTGTAGATATACAGACATTTAACTTGAGTTTATTGAAACACTGTAGATATACAGACATTTAACTTAACTTTATTGAAACACTGTAGATATACAGACATTTAACCTTAAGTTTATTGAAACACTGTAGATATACAGACATTTAACTTAAGTTTATTGAAACACTATAGATATACAGACATTTAACTTGAGTTTATTGAAACACTGTATATATACAGACATTTAACTTAAGTCTATTGAAACACTGATAAATAGTTTATAATAAAAGTTTAGAGACGGCTTAAATGGGTAATGAAGAATTACCATTCAAATCGTCTTGAAACTCATATTTTCTGAAAAGTAGGTTCCTCGTACTCAAATTTAAAGATAAGTAGCATAAAGCTACACCATGGGCTATGTATGCTGTGCCCACCAAGGGTATCGAAACCAGATTTTAAGCATTCAGACTTACCGCTGAGCCACTGAAGGGCAATATAGATGAAATAAAAAGGGAACTGATGAACATGCAAACAAATTGATGATGACACTTTCCATTTAATCTGTTATTTGAGAGGGTTTATTCAAAAGACATCGCTTTATCTATTTTCTTATGATTGTTTGAAAAGTAAGAATCTTTTCTCAATGCACTTTTCATTTTGCTACAATCTCAGCGAAATAGCTTTGATTAATGATAGAAAGGGATGGGAAAGTACTCTTGGTTTACATCTTCTTTCTGTCTTGCCAAAAAAATCGCTCTTTGTCGAAATAGAAAATCGACAATAGCAAATAATAATAATATTTCTTTTCAAACAAAGAACGTAAGTATAAAAAAAAACAACTCATTTTGTCCTTAGTCGAATATCTTGTATAATCCTCTTTGAATGATTTGTATTTTTTTTTGTATCGCAAATGGTTTAATGCCTCACACGGTATTCAGTTATAATATTTACATTTAATTCAACAAATGTACCATTTTTAAGGCCAGTTTATAAATTAGAAAACGGCTATGTGTTTTCCCCTACTTCTTGAGATAAAACGCGAAATATGTTATAAGCAAGCGAAAAACAATTATAATTATTAATACGAACGAGAATTTTCTTCTAATAAAAATAGCATTACATACTTTGTTCACAAGCGTTATTATCACAGAAAAGAATGATGTGTTACGAACGAATATTTTCTTGTGTTTTCTTCTAATAAAAATAGCATTACATACTTTGTTCACAAGCGTTATTATCACAGAAAAGAATGATGTGTTACGAACGAATATTTTCTTGTGTTTTCTTCTAATAAAAATAGCATTACATACTTTGTCAACAAGCGTTATTATCACAGAAAAGAATGATGTGTTACGAACGAATATTTTCTTGTGTTTTCTTCTAATAAAAATAGCATTACACACTTTGTTCACAAGCGTTATTATCACAGAAAAGAATGATGTGTTACGAACGA
>NW_013667639.1:63592-78326 GCF_000517525.1 Limulus polyphemus
TTACTTTGTCAACAAGCGTTATTATCACAGAAAAGAATGATGTGTTAAAAAGTGTAGTTTACAAGTATGAAGAGCCATAAGGATGCCTAACGTTCGAAATAGTTTGAATTATTAGCTAAACCTGCACTCTTTAACATATGTATCGGAAGAAAATGTTAAATGACTTAAATGAGTCAATGTTCGTTATGTATATCTATGTGTTTATTCCGCCTACTTAGGACCGTATCGTTTGTCCTCTTATTTTGAAGCCACCTACAGGAAAATCTATTCTCGCTCTCAAGAGATTCCAATTTACTTTTCGTTTACGAATGCCACTTTCAAACAGTTAAAAAATTCAAAACTTAACCCTACTTTTATCCTGTTTGTTAAATCAGTAGTTTACTGCATGATATTTTTCTATGAACTTTTAATATTTCAATGTTATTTTAATGTCGGGTTTCAGCAAAGCAGAATAAAACTCATTCAATGGATTCTCCCATATTATCATCATAGTTTAGTTTTGTTTGTTTTAGCGTAAAGCTACACAACAGGATATCTGCATTCTGTCCTTCACGGTGAATCGAACACCGGATTTTAGCATTTTAAGTTGTTAAACCTACCGCTGACCCACTAGGAGGCATTATTATAATTATATTGAAAGACTATTTCGTCGTATTTGCCTACGGTTATAAGTTGTTAATTTTTATTTGAACTCTTGTTACTTCCTCTTGAGTTCCACGTCCATTCTTTTTCATTTTCATTCCTTGTTATCTCTACCTTTCTTCCGTTCTGCTTCTGCCTCTTTCCTTAAACATTTTCATGCTTCTTTCACTATTTTATTCTCTTTTTATTTTCCTCATTAGTAACCTATTAAAAGTTTTTATTCAGGGGTGAATATTTTTTTTCTCGAGAATTTTCGCAACTACTGAATCTGTATCACGTTTTTTAAACTTCTGATCTTCTATACAACTGATTTGTTTTAATTTCTCGTCTATTTAAATATGTTGCTAAAAATCTTGTCACGCGTCTTCAGCCGTTTACGTTTTTATACACCTGCTACGTCTTTCCATCTTATTCATTCCTCTTTTCTTACAATAATACAATAATTGTCTCTCTTTTTAACGTAAAGATCTGAGCTTTTCAAAATAAACTTGGTTATCATATAATACAAGATGCAATTAGAGTTGTGTAGATCGTATTTATATTTTGTCATCCATAAGAAACTGCCCAAGAGTCCTTTCGTTCAATACCAGAACTCATCAGTTGTTTGCTTATCATAAGTTCAGCTGGACGAATAGAGACAAAAATTATACTGAAACACTATTTATACATGAAGTATAAGATTTTAAAAGTTACGGTTTAAACTCCGAAAGCTGACGAGTCATTCGAAATCAATAGGTTTAACATTTGTGATGAAAATCACCTAAAATACATTTGTTTTTCTTTTCTACATTATTTTTAAGTTGCTCACTTTAGATTCCAAGGCAATGGTTTGTAAAAACAGTATTTGAGATCTTTATTTTGTCTCCTACAAGTTAGTGCCCAAGAAGACTTTTGTTCAATGCCAGAACACGTTGGATTGTCTTATTAACGAATATATTTATTAAGGCTTGCATCGACAATTTAAAATAATAACATTTTGTACTTGTTCAGTTATTTCAAGTTTCAATAAATGGAGTACTTTTACATGTAGTAATTAAACATGTTCATAGTTCGGTTAACTTTGTATTGCATAAGTATGTAACAAATACGAACATATTATTTAAATAAAAATTATCTTTCTAAATTTCGCATCGTGAGATGAGCGCAGCTTTCTATGCAGACAAATCAGTAAATATCACGATAAACACTTCATTTGTAATCTCGAGCAATTATATTGGGTCAGAATGGTTATTTCTAAGCTAGAAGTCTTCCGTTGTAACTTGCGTCAGCGTTATACTTACGAAACAAGATAATGTTTCAACGAAACTTTACATAAACATGTTGTTCCGTTGTAACTTACGTCATCGTTTTACTTATCAAACTAGATCATGTTTGAACAAAATTTTACATAAACATGTTGCTCCGTTGTAACTTACGTCATCGTTTATACTTATTAAACAAGATCATGTTTTAACGACTCTGTTGTAGATCTTATAATAATTCGTTCATTTGATGGCGTGGGCAAATTTCAAAATCATTTTATAAATTATGAGTATTACTAAGATCACTGATTTCTGCGAGGTTTGATCTTTGACCCAATATTTTATTAAAACTTAAAACTATTCTGATATAAAATATTTGATAACGATGCAATGATATATCATATTAGACCGTTTTAAGTTGAATGGAATCTTATTTCAATTTTATTTTTAACACTTTGATTAAAAATGAAAATGAAACACGGACTTAGAACAAGAGTGAGGAATTGGTACCAGCAAAATGCCAATGAAAGTCATCAAACATAGACAGATATTTAAACTGAGAAAGAAAAAAATCAAGTTATATATTACTGTACGACTATATGAAATTTGATTTCATTAAAGTGTTGTAGAATAAAAAAAGAAACATCTTCATAAAATATAATCTCGCTTAAAATGAAACTCACAAAAGTTAACGTTTGAAATGCAAAAAAACAAAAACGAAATAAATTCTTGACATAAAAGAAAATAAAAATACAAGTAATTCATGACCGATACATAGGTCAAGATATTAATAATAAGACATTTTGACGAAACAAAAATACTTTCTTATTAATAAGAGGAGTTTGCTATAAGTGATGAACAACAAAATGGTTATTAAAGGTATAGTGATGAACAACAAAATGGTTATTAAAGGTATAGTGATGAACAACAAAATGGTTATTAAAGGTATGTATCCATATTTTTAAATTGTCTCTCAATCCTCCTGTAAGTGAAACTATTTAGTTCAGCAAAACCCTAAGCAAACTAATCATGTTTTCAGTAGTAATAGGGTGCGAGACTAAACGTGCTTGTTCTTCACTTTTGATCTCAAGATGGCGTCCTCAATAACAGCAGATATATTGGATGACATCTCGTAGAGAGAGCCCTAATTCCAAAGCCACCATTTCCCCCCTTAATTCATCATCTCATTCATGAAGAAAGTTGGAGTTATCAGCTTTATTAGCATCACCTTGAAAGGTTTCAAATGTACTTACTCCTGACAAATATATGACTGTTTGCTACATTTGCTAGACTTTAAGTAAAATTCCAAAAATCAAGTGTTAGTTCCAAAGTAGAAGTATTTTAGGCAAATACTGGTGGATGAGTAGTTATCACAACAGTCTATATATACACTAAGTGACTGCATGGTGGAGTTTATGACCCTTTTACCTATGCCAGAGATTTCTAAACCTAAAGATTATAAGACTCGACCCCGCCAGAAAAATTCAGATGAACATACATTTAATCTGTTTTTTTTTACTTTTTTAATAATTTTATTTCTTCTTATGCGTTTAAACCAAAGTTATTTTATCCTGTTTTCAAGGGGTACCAGTGATACACAAACACACCCTTAATCTAGTAACTTTTAACAGACGTTCATTAACGTCCTACTTGATTTAATAATTAATGAAGGTATCCTCATTAATCCAATTTTCGATCGAATAATCAATTAACAAATGTTTTCTATTTTTTCACGGCTATTTGAACAGATACGTGCTCATCACAGTCACTGCCATTAGGTAATATTCGTGTGGTTTGTACGATAGGATTATGAATCACATCTTGCCTCAGTTAACGAAACATTGTTATCAATATTATAATTTCTTGACATTCTTTTAAGTTATTTCTTGAAACTTAGATTTGTTCGAGATATTTCTCCTAGATATCACATTGCTGTGTTTATGGTGCTAGTTGGTTACATGGAAAACAAGGGGCTGTCTCTGTCTCCAGTTGCTGTTTTTGCATTACATTCCTTTATAACTGTCATCACAACTATTGTTTTCCTTCGAACTATTAGCATTACGAACATTATCATGTATATTTTCTTCTGGATTCATTTGTACCAGAAGGAACAACCACAACAATTAATTTTTTAGTGGGACTGTTTTGATTTTGAGCCTGTTCTTTTATGATTAAATGTTTGACAAATTCATACATATTCTACAAGTTTAACATGTTTATATGATGTTTCATTTGTTAAAAGTAATGTTAAATGACTAAATAGAGAGGCACTTTTACACTTGTAACAACGTGAACACTTTACGATACCCATGACAAATGTGAGTTATATTCACCACACACTAATGTAGTGTTTAAATGTATTATTATTTATCTAAGAGCAACTCATAATTACTATGAAATCCATTTATCATATTGCTAGCACCATTATGCTATCATTAATGAAAATACAAGAAAAATACACATGATATTTACTAGTTAATTAAAGCTAAACAATATCCTGTTTTCGTAGTAATTTCAAGGTTATAATTATCACGGTTTGATTAACAGGCAAGTCTTTCACAATATTGGTACTTATTGCTAGGTTAGATGTAATAATTTTCTAACATACTTTTCTATTCAGCTATATATAGACTAAGATAACATTGTTAGACATTTGCGATGGAATTATCCAAAGTTAATCCTATCTATCCTATTTACTTCCAGGATATTATCGTTTATACACTTTTGTCATTGAGGTGTTATTGGTTATCAGTAGATTATTGGTCATGACTTGCTTTTAATATTAATCACGTGATGAAATATAATTTGTTAATGACTTGCATATGATGAAAACAAATAAACTTTGGGTATATATTTTACTGGTTTATTACAGATGTATTACAGGGCATGCAACGTTTTACTTATCAATGTATTTTATTCAGTTGGAATGGGTAAACAGTTTTCAGGTTTAATGTTCAGTTCCGGGGTTTGAATAACGTGTATATATAACAATTCATTCTTATTTCTTGTTAACTTACATAAAATCAAATTACATGACCATGCACTTACACCAAATATAGTAATACACACCAAGTTTTGTTGTTAAATAGTCACGCCACCGAAGATGGAATTTAGAGTAGTTGCAACCCTAGTTGTTTTCGACACTAACCAATTAAAATATGTAATAATGTTGCCTACTTAAAATAACCGCTTTTAGTATCAGCTCATTCAGTTATACTGAACTTCTTCCTGTATTTTTGTCTTGTAAGTAAGTAACAACTGAATTCGTTTTGTTTTCAATAACCCTATATTTCATCGTTGTTATTGCTTTCAAAGCTACATAATATACTATCTGCATTATGTCCAACGTGGGAAATCGGAATTTAGTGTTGTAATTCCCTATGTTTACCGCTTATCCACAGGGGACATAATCATTTACACCGACTAATTATGTTGAATACAAACTGGAAGCTAACAAACTCGACATTAGACCTTTTGAATTTCACCTAATCATGTGTAGCAGTTATATATGACAACTACATCTCCCCCCCCCTCCTCAATAATATTATAATAGATTATGGGGAAAATTAGTGATTTCACCCCAGGGTTATCTCTAAGGAGGTCATTCAATATGGATACAACTAGTGAATGAAACGCTCTTGAGGCCAAGAATGAAGATCGATCATGTCTAGTCTAGCATCGTCTGGAAACTTTATTAGGTTAACAAAATTGAATAATATGATTCAGACAAGAATCAAAAGACCAGTTAAAGCCATTGGTTTATAGAAAGGTCTAAATTACAAGCTTTTTACTTCAGCAAAGCTGTTTTTGATAGGACTTATATGCCAAATATTACCTCCCACCTAACACTGAGTCCATCTTTATTTAGAAATCAAGCCCTGATCTTAAGATTGTTTGCTGAGTTCTTCTGGATCTGGGTCACAAAAAATTAAGTTTGTATAATTCTCATAGCTACTCATAAGCCTTTTTGTAAAATAGTAAATCAAATGAAGAACGTTTTTCTGTAAAACTGAAATAATTCCCACTCCTATAATAAAGGACTACACTTGTTATTTGTTTAATTCATGTTGGTTTGTTTGTTTATTTTGCTATAAAGAACAAAGCTACACATTAGGTCTTTATGCTCTGCCAACCGGGGGTATTGAAACCCGATTTTTATTGTTATAAACCATTAGACATTCCACTGAGAACAACAGATCATCACCTTCTTATCCAGCGTCACATGAAGTCGATGTATACAAATTTAGTTTGTTATCTAGGTTTCTAAATTTAGGTTAGCAGGTTTAAAGGAATGAACACAATAATTAACGACAACGTCCAGACCCGAGATTAACGAGTTTTTGGTTGAAGTCTTATCAGAGCTACTTATTGCATTCCCTTGTCTTAATGTCGCGATCTTTGGTGACGCGGAATTTAACAATTTGCATTACACAGCTTCTAATAAAAAGGTCGAGTTCAACTGTATATTCCTATACAAGATATATTAAACACCTCATCTTTCATTCATGATTTGTATTAGCTTCACAGCCGTCTTATAAAGGGTCACGTGCTTGATAAAGCCTACACACAGAATATTAATGACGTAATCCACATTTTTAACTGATGTCTCTATTGCCTTTTCTTATTCATTTTAATGTAATTTCTATAGTATATTTATTAAATATGCATCGGACAAAAAATATCGTCAACATTGCAAAATTGTTACGTTCATATCTCAGTGCAACTTGTATATTAAACAAGTTATAGTTTTAAAATTCTAATACAAACTCGCACGTGAAAGCTATAAAGTACAAGCACACAGTTCGTGTACTGAAACACATACACAAAGTTACGTGTACCAAGTAATTCATGGAAGAAAAACACACACACATATATATATATATATATGCACACGCTTATTTTGAAAATATTTTATTTTCTTGTCCAGATATAAGATTCTTGAGTAATATCCATTCAAAGTGATAAATACATATTGTTAGTTTTATCTTGTTGCTTGATTATTAGAAGATTATTGTCATTGATGATAGATAGTCAAGCAAATAGATGGATACATTTTCATAAATCGTATTTTGTGTTTAAAACAATTTGGAAAAGTGAGCTTTGGATATGTACGTTTGGTCGGAGAATAGGTACATCATGTGTTGTTCAAAACACACGATTTATGTGTTAATAGATGGTTTTCAATCTAAAGTCAGGTCACTGACAAACTTTGAATTCTTGTAACTTAGGAGTAAGAAGGAAGGCGAATTTGTGATATACTGATATTTGTTTTAGAATTTTCGGGTAAAATTACAAAGAGGGTTACCTGCAAATAGCCGTCCCTAATTTCGAGCAAATAGACTAAAGGGAAGGCAACTAGTAAACAGCACCCATTTCAAACTCTTGGGGTAATCTGACCATATAGTAGGATTTGATTGTCACTTGTATAGTGTACCCACGACTCCAAAGTACACACCAGGTGCTTGCTGCAACGGAACGCAAACTAAAATTCCCGGATTCACGCTAATTATTAGACAACGTCCGGCCAATTATATAGCATATCTATATTAAAGTAGTGTTGGATACTCTGTGTATTTCATAACCGTTACATGAAATTTTGATAAGCGGCGCTACTTGTTTTTTTTTGGTGTTTAGGGCTGTTATGGATTGATGGTTAAAGTGTTTGAATTGTAATCTATGGATCGTGAGATCAAAACCCATCGTCGAACGTGCTCGCCTTTTTAGCTGTGTTGGCGGTGGAAAATTTGATTAGTTGCCTTTCCTTTAGTCTGTTACTTCAAGATTAGAGACGGCTAACGTAGATAATCCTTGAGTAGCTTTGCGCGAAAATCAACCAATAAAAATAATGAACAAACATTTTTTGAAAGAATGAGACGTAAAGTTATCAATTACTTTATTATTAGATAATTATTAAATCATATTATTTGATTAAAGCTGATGAGTTATTAATTAATTGATTAAAATATAATCCTTTGATGTAGAAACCAAATAGTTGACATCACTTGAAGAACCCATTTCCCCCCAGCAGGTTCTTTCTTGCAATATAATATACCGATATTTATTGTTTGGTTTGTTTTGAATTTCACGCAAAGCTACACGTTTTTGGTTTTTGCAGTAAGTGAGTAATTTGTAAATAAATTATAGAGTCGAATGCAAATTTTATGATTTAGTTTTACATAAACTGCCTCTGTTACTTGAACGGACATTTTTAGGTTAGACTACGTAGTCTCATAGAACTAATTTACTTAAAGTTGCGAAATGTCAATAAATGATAAACCTTATTCTCATAGAGTAAAACTAATACTCTTTACTCACTTTACAAATCGCTGTTACTACTGTTATAAAATATATAAACAATCTTAACCAACCTGTTCATGAAAGACTTTTTCTTAGCAGTCCCCATTCACCCACCCAGTGGCTCAGCGGTAAGCCTGAAGGCTTATAACGTTAAAAACCGGGTTTCGATAGTAGTACAGATATTTTATTGTGTAGCTTTGTGTAGTAGCAGTTGACAAATATTTTGTTAATCAAGAAAAATTTTCAATTTTGAAGAGGAGGAGAAAAACAAACAAGATTTAATATCGCCTGGAAGACACCCAACCTTCCACGAGCTACAACCTACTGTGTAATGTCCTAAGATTTAATATCGCCTGGAAGACACCCAACCTTCCACAAGCTCTAACCTACTATGTAATGTCCTAAGATTTAATATCGCCTGGAAGACACCCAACCTTCCACAAGCTACAACCTACTATGTAATGTCCTAAGATTTAATATCGCCTGGAAGACACCCTAACCTTCCACGAGCTACAACCTACTGTGTAATGTCCTAAGATTTAATATCGCCTGGAAGACACCCAACCTTCTACAAGCTACAGCCTACTATGTAAAATCCTAAGATTTAATATCGCCTGGAAGACACCCAACCTTCCACAAGCTACAACCTACTATGTAATGTCCTAAGATGTAATATCGCCTGGAAGATACCCAACCTTCCACAAGCTACAATCTACTGTGTAAAGTCCTCTAGTGGGTTAGGGCAAGTTTACGGATTTGTAACTCTAAAATCTAGGGCTCGATTTCCCGCGGTGGGTAGAGCGCAGATAGCCCTTCGTGTAGTTTTGCGCTAAAATAACAACAGCTACTTTAAAAAAGCATTTTACTCTATTATAGTCCTTAGAATTTAGTTTATCAAGATTTAAAAAATTACAAAATGTACCACAAGAAAAATATTCATCGTTTGTTTTAGCTCAAAGCCACACAATGAGCGATCAGCGCTCTTTCCACCACGGGGAATCGAGAACGTTTCGTAGTTATTATAAAACATTTTATGTAGACTAACAATGTTAGCCACTTAGGGTTTTGTAAAAACTTATTCACAGATGAAGAACGATACACACTTTAACAGCCATCTCTTCATATTTATGGTGTTTTCGTAAGCCAATCCTTATTCTTGTCGTGACGTATCAAATAAAATAACGACGTTTGGTAAAAGTACTTAAAATGGCAGCATCACTTATTGGAAGTGGTTTCAAGTTCCTTTTGTTTTTATTCTAAATAGTGTGACTCCAGGCACTTAACGCGTATGAAATTCGTTCTCTTCTAGTTTCACCATTACTGCCGATCGAATTAAGGGTGAATCATTACTCTTATTCTTCGAAATGTACTTCAAAACAAAGTTACGTCTACCAAGTAATTCATGGAACAAAACCATAAAACAGTAGTTTGTACCGTTCATTTTAAACACTATGAACTTCGAGGATTTTACACTTTAAAATGCTTTCATGAAAGTTTCGTTTTCTTTCTATTTACCAAACAAAGGTAAAAGAGAGGTATGGCGTTAGGGATCTTTATGATTTATTAAAAATTAAATTATATATATAATTGTTTTTAACGACACCTGTATGAATAAAGCTATGAGATATTTGAGCATTAAGTAAGTGTTTGTTTGAAGTTAAGCACAAAGCTACACAACGGGCTATGTGTGCTCTGCTCACCACGGGTATCGAAACCAGGTTTCTAGCATTGTAAGTCTGCAGACATACCACTGTGCCACTGGGGGGCTTAAGTAAGTGAAAAAGTAGTAATTGAGTTTGAGTTTCTACGTTATAATTTGATAAAAAACAATTTATCAAAAAAAATCACTGAGGAAAGATCTATGACAAGACATTCGCTACTTGTGTATATTTAAGAATATTAATTCTTATCTAACGAACTGAGATGTTTTCACGCAGTTAAAATACCATTTCCATCTTGAAACATTTCCTTAAACAATTAGTTATTTAAAATAATAATCTAGAAATAAATATAATCATGAAAACATTTCAAATATGAAATAACAATTGCAATTTTTTTATCATATATCATATCTTTATCACAAAAATATGTTTTTTCTTTTTTCTTTTTTTTTAGATTTTTCGCGCAAAGATACATAATGATTATATGTGCATAGTTTGTTTATTTTAGGGTATTCGCGAAAATATAACCCAGGGATGTATATACGTTAGTCGTCACTAAATTTTGAAGTGAAAGACTAAAGGGAAGGAAAGTAGACAACAGCACCCACCGCCAGTTTTTCCACTAATCTTATTGACCTGATAATGGGATTTGACCGTAACCTTTATAACGCACCCATGTCTCCGGAGTGCGAGCGCAATTTGTTTTTAGGGATAACGAGACGCGAACCATTAACCCCCTGGAATCACAGTCACGGCACGCTAACCACTTGACGATACTTGGCCAAATTATATAGACTTTCATGATGCAGATAGTATAATAGATAGAAGCTTTTTAACCAGTGCATAATAACTTCACAACAACAAGAAAATGGGTTCATTTAAAGATAGAGCACGTTTGTTTATAGACAAAACATATTTAATTTTTATAAAACTGACCTATTGTAGAATTACATGAATTATGTGATTTGGTTTTGTAACATACATTAACTTGTAACCCTGAACAACTGTATAAAATTCGTCTACACAGCATTGTTTGTATACCTTGAATTATATGATTTGGTTTTGTAACATACATTAGCTTGTAACCCTGAACAACTGTATAAAATTCGTCTATACAGCATTGTTTGTATACCTTGAATTATATGATTTGGTTTTGTAACATGCATTAGCCTGTAACCCTGAACAACTGTATAAAATTCGTCTATACAGCATTGTTTGTTTACGAACAGGAGGGCAAATGTAATTTCACAAAGGATTCATGCATGGAAAACACGATTCTGAATATCTGACTAGTTTCCCTTCACTAAATGTTACGCACCACAGACCTAGAGTTTCTCTTTAGAAAAGCATTTATAGAGATACTCTCTGCAATAGCGCGAGCGTGACTCCTTGCAAGATAATACACTGTCTGGTTTCTTGTTCGTGATATGTCTCCTCTTCTGGAGACGAGAATGGAGAAAAAGGAACGAGTTCTAACTACGAACAAAAAAAAAAAACGCATGAGAGGAACGATGGCAAGGAAACATCGTTGACAATGCATATCTATGATACATTGAAGTTTTTGTCGTTGACGAAGTACTTCTGAAACAGTTATAATCATCATGTGCATGTTACTTTGGAACCTATAAATGTGTACGTTAGACATTTAGACACTTCTTATAATTATGTATTCTAATAAGACATTTTTGACAGGTCTGTTAGACATAAGTAATTATGCATTCTAATAAGATATTTTCGACAGATCTGTTAAACATAAGTAATTATGTATTCTAATAAGACATTTTCGACAGATCTGTTAAACATAAGTAATTATGTATTCTAATAAGACATTTTCGACAGATCTGTTAAACATAAGTAATTATGTATTCTAATAAGACATTTTCGACAGGTCTGTTAAACATAAGTAATTATGTATTCTAATAAGACATTTTCGACAGGTCTGTTAAACATAAGTAATTATGTATTCTAATAAGACATTTTCGACAGGTCTGTTAAACATAAGTAATTATGTATTCTAATAAGACATTTTCGACAGATCTGTTTTATTAGAATACATAATTACTTATGTTTGACATTTTAGACAGATCTGTTAGACATAAGTAATTTAGATAATTCGTGAAGGTCGTTTTCGTTTATTGTGAAGCAGAAAATGACACAATGAGTTCTCTGTGCTGTGAACACCTTGGTATCGAAAACCGAATTTTTAGTGATATGAGCCCTCAGATTTCGCGCTGAGCCACTGGGGTGACACTAATAGAAAGCTGTATATAAATATATTGTTACGTCTCTGGTCGTTTGTTAATTACCCATAAAAAGTCTTTCTGAAGAACTTCAGCGATACAAGTCCTTTCTTAAATAAAACTAGTTTATTCTTTCTCAACTCAACTTTGCAATACATTTAATTTCCACAGTTACTTTTACTTAAACACACGCTATAATTCACAACGATTTACACACTTTACTTACGGCTTGACTCGATTATCTGTTTCTATCTCCCTGTCTGCTATTCAATTATTCATATGCCGTCACTTCTCGCCGGTCTTATATATACAAAATAGAGGGCGTCTAGTAAACACCCGAGCTTTCAGGAACGTTTGAGATACTCATTACGTGTTACCAGCGTCATGTGACTTCTGCTGTCGTAACAATATATATATATATAATTTGCAAAACCGGGGTTGTAAATAAACATGATAAAATATCAAGTTAAATGTTAATCTTAATTCCCAAAGAAACTATTTGTTTTTAATGCTACACTTTTCAATACATTATTTACGTTTGTTCATTGCACACAGAATGCCTAAAGGAAAAAAAAGAAGCGTAACACAACAGCGTATCTAATCTGGGAATATGAAAAAAAAATATCTAGATAACTATACCAAAAACAAAAAGCGACCGTTAAAATATAATAGGGATCAAGCTACAATATAGAAAATATAAAATGCAGACCAGTATTTAAAGAGTTATATCTGAATTTATTTAATATCGAACATAAAATTTTACTCATATTTAAAATTAGTAATGTTCAAAACTGCAAATTTTAAAAAAGAAAAAAATATTCAGAAAAATAAATTGTCTTCACATAGATTACTTTACTTACACCGTTTTTGTTTTGATAAATAAATTGTCTTCATAAAGATTACTTTACTTACACTGTTCTTGTTTTGATAAATAGATGGTCTTCGCATAGATTACTTTAGTTACATCGTTCTTGTTTTGACGCCCACCACAGCCCTCCAGTGGCACAGCGGTATGTCTGCGGACTTACAACGCTAGAAACCGGGTTTCGATGCCCGTGGTGGGCAGAGCACAGATAGCCCATTGTGTAGCTTTGTGCATAAATTCAAAAACAAACAAACAAACGCCCACCACGCAACCAGCTCGTGCATTTTAGAATTTGTGGACACTTAAGATGATTCATACAAATGAGCATTAATTCTAACAATATATTTGGCCGCAGATGAAGGCCGCATTACTATTGTTTTGAAATTTGGAAGGTAAATCCCATTTTTTCATTTTTCTTGTAGTAGTAACTATTGACCTAAATATCTTAGGTTTCACTATTTTGTTCATGCATGTATATGACTATTAAGCGGCGGGAATAATAACTTTAAAAATAAACTTTTACTTTCAACCTAATTTATTTATGGCTTTATCTTTATTACTTTTATGTTTCATTAAGGGCGGTTACGTCCCCACAACTGGCTGCAGCTGGTGAATAGTAGTTTTAGATGTAGGATGTCGTGGCTTGAGCACCTGTATCTTCCTTGTACGTATATATCTATTATTTCTAAGTTTAGTTTACTCGTAAGGCTTGCCCTTAAAGCTTACATTTTATTGAGATTCAATCCCCCATGATTGGGTAGGTCTTATTATTACAGATACCTCTCTTACTAGGATATATTTGACTGTTTTTAGTACCCTAAGTTTAGATTTCTATTTTTTATACCATGTGCTTTTTTGTTTCTTATTGTCTGGACATTTCAAACAAGCTTATGTGTGTGTAAATACAAAAATAAAACAAAACAAACAGAGTCTAACCCTGTAGCTGAACATTATTAATTATTCTATTGGGTTGCCACTAGGAGGCTGAAAAATATATATGATTATAACAATCAGACATTCAATCCAATTATATTTTATTCAGAAGCTAAATAATACAAAATGTTGTAAATAAGTAGTATTCTTAAATTAAAATCAATACAGTGTATGAAAATGTAACACCAAAGAAAAAAGAAAAAAAAGAGAATCTTTATACAATGCATCACTTGTAACAGGAAAGAAGAATTAATAATATATATATGTATTTAATTTCGTAAGTGAATTACAGCATGTAATATATTTGACATCATTAACTGACAATTCTATAATAATATTTTGCATTGAGCTATAGAAATTACTAAGTAAATAATAATTTAATATATAGTTTTTGAAATGTACCTTAATATATTTAGAAAGTTCTTCATTTCTCTCATATTTTGGGGAATTGCGTTCCAAATGTTTACCCCTACACATATTATTGAATATTAACCTACTGACTTTTATTAAAAGTAATACGTGTATATCAGCATTAATTCTTGTATACCTGTTATTTTTTAAAAAAGGTTTGAAAGGTGGTTACTTTAATTAATTAATTCGTTTTTATCATAAGCATAAGATCAATTACCTACTAAATAATCATTTATTTCATAAATATTTAAATGTTTTGTATTTATGACATAGCTGATGATACAAAGAATCGTAGTTAGAATCCCTATTTGTCTAATAATTCTTATGTGCTCAGACCAGTTTAATTTATCTTCAATTATGATACCCAAAGTTTTGCTGACGAACATCTTTCAAACAATAATCCATTCATATATGTATCTACTTGGTATTAGTATTTTTATTGTG
>NW_013667639.1:79114-81655 GCF_000517525.1 Limulus polyphemus
AAACTTTGGAAATCAGTTTACGATTTAGTGCGCGCGTCTTTCCGCATTTATGCTTGCTAATAATGCGCTTGAAGTTAAGTACATGAATTCAATTTGATTACAAGGGTATCCTTTTTTTTAATATTTGCATGACTTTCTTTGTCTTAACACTGCGCAGTCTAATGTATTTTTAAACACGGATTATAGTTTTAAACAAATTGTTGTTGTTTTTAGCGCAAAGCTACACAATGGGCTATCTGTGTTCTATCCACCAAGGGGAATCTAATTCCGGATTTTAGCGTCGTAAGTTCATAAACTTAACGCTGACCGAAAAAGAATGTTTAAACAAGTAAATGTGTACATTTTATATATATTTTAGGCGGAACAAAATCAGTTAAAACCTATATAATTATATTTGTGTTTTTTTTGGCTTTGTTCTGTAGTCAGAAACGATTCTGCTTCAGAGCTTCTTCCACGCTTGACGTCAGGCGCTTTTTGTAAGGACCAGTCCTCATTTTTGAACAGGCTAGAAATTCGTTCACTGTCAACTAAAGCTCTATAACGCTAAAATTTGAGATTTGATCCTCGTAAAGACAGGGCGTGGTCTAGTGGTTAGGTTCCCGAGCTACGAATCCGATGGTTCATGGTTCTCTTCATGTTGCCGCAAAAACGCGCTCCGCACTTTAAGGCTATGAGTGCTTTATATGAGTGACGGTCAAATCACACAATCTTGTCGGACAAGAGCAGTACAACAGTTGACAGTAAGTACTGTTGATTAGTTGTCTTCTTTCTAGTGGTTCAGTTCAAAATAGAGGACATGTAGCTCTTGGGTAATTTAGCGCGAAAATTCTGAAACGAACACATTACTTGTTGTGACACAAAGATTCACATTAATTTATACAATTAATCATTTTTAATCATATTTTGAAAGGTTTTAGACGTTAAGAGCGTAGAAAGTTGACAAATGTGTTATATGACTGCAAAAACGATGGTTTTAAATCATAATATTTTGAATCTTTAATCACAGAAATATTCTTAAACTCGTCCTATTATAAATTATAAAAGTTCAATAACATACAATTTCTCCAGCGGATACCTCTGTCGATGAGTGTTATCTGGTAAATACTGTAAAACTTTATTTAGCCTTCGCCATTTTTAATGACAGAATCTGATGTACGACAGATAATTATTAGTGGCTTAGCATTAAGATTACGAGAAGAACATAGTTATTACTTGAACAGTACCGAAAGCAATTATTCTTTAAAACACCTTATTTCCACTTCATTAAATATTTGTAAAATATACCAACAGCTTTTTATTCGATTAAACATCTAAAGATATTGATTGCTGTTTGGTTGGCTTATAACCAGAGATTTTTCCAGCTTGTGATCCCGAATCGTAATTGTCTCGTGTTGTGTTCCACTAAGTCGGTGAAATTAAACTATTCAAAAGCCCCAAAATTATAACTTGGATATTACTAAAGAAGACCTCGCGTATTAATAATATTCTTCGAGAGATGAAAAAAATGAAACTCGCATGAATACGTAAGGCTACGTCTCACGTCTGAATTAAAACTTTTATTTAGCGACGATTCGAGCGTTGCCTGTAGCCTTACACTGATGCTAAGAAAACCACTTAGGTTTGCTGATAGGACGTGAAACTTGACGAAAGGCACCCGTCGAATCGTCACAAAATGAAAGTTTTAACTCAGATGTAAGTCTTATCCTTATTTGTTCAAGTAGTTGTTCGTCATATCACTAAGATAACTTATATTTAAGAAAAGTATTGAATGCCAGTTATGTGAAAAAGAAAATAATACAGGTTTGTTGTGTCAGAGTTTTGCAAATCACTTGTGAGGTCTTAGCTTTCTGCTGTAATTAGTTTAGTTGGTAACACTGGTAAACTCTTAACACCCAAAGCAAAAATGTTTGGACAGTAATGACTTAACTTTCAAAGACGTACAGCTGTTGATTTTAGAAAATATATAATTAATTACTTCAACGAAGACAAGTTTAAAACTTTAATAATTTTTAAGTAATGAGAAACCTTTGACACAAGAGTTTTTAATTTATAAATAATTTCATGGAAGTTTTGTACGAGAACTGCATGTTAATGAAGATATTATTTTTGTGGTCATTATTACAAAATTATGGAGAAAAAGGTAGTTGCATTATGTACTTAGTTAACAAAAGAATCTTTCACAGGATGCTGGTTTTAATTATTATATGATAATGATTTTAAGTAATCATTGTTGAGTTTAATGTTCAGAACAAACATTGAACAATAGGGCGTACACTAGTGTTCACTTCCAGAATTAGCGAACTTGGCCGCTCTCTGTTATTAGAATTTAATTGCTTTTAGTGCCTGACATGGCCAGGTGGGTAGGGCGCTCGACTCGCAATCTGAGGGTCGCGGGTTCGAATCCCCGTCCCACCAAACATGCTCGCCCTTTCAGCCGTGGGGGCGTTATAAAGTGACGGTCAATCCCACTATTCGTTGGTAAAAGAGTAGCCCAAGAGTTGGCGGTGGGTGTTGATGACTAGCTGCCTTCCCTCTAGTCTT
>NW_013667639.1:81987-82828 GCF_000517525.1 Limulus polyphemus
AAATTAGGGACGGCTAGCGCAGATAGCCCTCGTGTAGCTTTGCGCGAAATTCCAAAACAAACAAACAATAACTGTTTTTAGTTCGTGTGAGATTTATATAATACAGAGTAATAAAATTGTAGTAAAATGATTTTGGAGATCTATTTCGTCGGTACAATCCATGCCGCTTTGTCAGGTCGTACAAAAAGCTTTGTCCAAAGCACACCACTTCTCCCTCTAATTTTACATAATCCATCTAGCGTACGAAGATGACAGGAATCCTTAGGTGCTGCGTAACGTGACTTGTCTGGTATGTCTTCGTATAGGAAAGCATGAGTACCCATTTCATTCTCCAGCTGCTTCAGGCATTCGGCGGTTGAACGGAAGGCATAACTAGAAGTCGTATCTTGGTGAGCCCTGTCACAGAGATCCTTCATTATTATGTTGCATGCTGTTGCCAGGGCGGCTTTTACCACTGACCTATATGTTATTTTATTCTCATCTGTTATAATACGTCACACTTTGCTTACCAAAAGAGTGGTAAGGTTTGTTACAGATCTTTATCAGGATGATCATGAAACCCCAAGATGATTCATATTCCTTTTTTTTAATAACATTAACTACATTAAAATTCTAAATCTCGAATTTATCTGACTGTATGAATGTTTTGCAGCGGAAAGTGATCAATTGTTCGTGACATCACACTTGCTACGAAACGCTAAACAATTTCAAAATATAACTTACGTCGAGGTCGTCACGTGACTTACTGACTTGCATATTCAAATTCGTTGTAATATGACGTACTCAACCCTATCTATGTTTTTATAGAAGATAAACGTTCATATTTATTTTGTATGTGATG
>NW_013667639.1:82849-105402 GCF_000517525.1 Limulus polyphemus
AAAAAAAAAAAATTCGGCAGTGTTGAAGCTGAGATGTATTTCTTCCCACATTACAGCGGTTTAATATCATCTTATCCCTAAAAAAGATTTCAGTGAATATTGATTTATCATTTTTCTAGTTCTTGTGATTTACCTACCAAGAAGTTTAAGATCGTGCTAGTGAAATTTAGTTCATAGTTGTTGTTTTTTATCACACAATATTACACGGCCGTGAAAGAGATCTTCAAGTCACACTGATGTGCTGCTGTTATGTTCCTGTTATGTTGTGCCAAATTTCCAAAATTTGTGCGTCTACTGTTATGGAAATATACGCGTATCTTATAACGACAGTCGCTACTTTGTAGAATCAGATTAAAATTTTCAGACCTTTTAGTGCCTTCTTCGTATTTCAGAATTGATGTTGCCATCGATTTGAAAATACGAATGGAGAGTTGATTTGACGTCAGTTCTTTCCACTTAAATATATTCGAATTCAGTTGTTAGATTGAAAATATAATGCCTTGAAGGAAATGAGAGTGATGCATAACCTGTAAAAAAATCATGAGCTTTTCTCGTAGTAATAAAGTCCATCATAAATGCGACTTTTGGAATTAATTTAAACTAGACCTTCACTCGTACAGATATTTTTCTGGCACTGAAATAGCTGTGATATCCATCTAATGAAACTAAATTTATCTAGATGTATTTTTTTGAAGGTTGATTTCACACTTCTCAGTCGCAATAACATTCATTTTCTGGGAATACTTTGGATGTATTGGAGACGACGTTTATTGAGATACAATAGAGTTATTGTCAGAACTACAAAACGACTTTTAGCACTTGAGAAATTGTCTTGAAAAGTAACCATGTTTTATTGTTACAATCAATCTTTATACTAAGATACATCTACAAAAAATTCCGATTTATAAAAACAAGAATTGGAACTGTAATTTTTAACCTGAACGGCACGTTATGTGCACGTGGGCTAAGCGACCAGATGAGACGCATTCACATAATTTTGAGTTATTGAATAGAGAGTGAGAAACTAGCCTGTAGCAACCGCCCCACAAGGGCTTTTTAAATCAAATAACTGGATTGAAAATCACTTTTATATCCCGCCCGCATCTTAGACCGTTTGATCTGCTCTCTGGCGGGCTAACCCACTAGCCGACGTCCAACCTGTTTAAAACAAAAACATAGTAAATTCATTGTTAATAGCACTCTAGTCAGTGGTCAACTCCCGGGCTAATAGGATCACCAAAAGAAGTGTATAACTTACCTTCACATCTCTTATAAGTTAAGTTGGAACGAAAAATAAGGTCACAGACACTATAACTTTGTATCTAGAAAAACTGTGAATTAATTTGTTTTATTATATCTCACCTTTACTGGAAAACATTGTTTTGGAAACCAAGTTGTCAAAGGTTAATCCATGCAAAGGTTTTACAAAATATTTTCTGTCGCTTTTACTTCTGAATTTTTGGCCGCAATATAAAAAGTATGGTAAGAATATAAATGTTTATGTGACTAGAATTTTAATGAACTATTTATAAAGAAATGTAAAGTCGAATATCTAAATAAACAAATTATAGTGTGTTATAGAGTCACAAGGTATTTTTCTTGTTTGTTTGTAATTAAGAAAAAGCTACATGAAGGACTATCTCCGCTCTGCCCACCACGGGTATCGAAACCAGGATTCTAGCGTTGAGAGTCCGCAGACATACCGCTGTGCCACTGGGTGCTATTGTTATTCTTAATTCTTGTTATTATTCCCGTTACATTGGCCTAAGTAACAATACTTAATTAGGAATCTTATTTCAGACAAATACACACACAAGATACCCTCGTGCTTACTACTGTATTGTGATAACTGAACGTACAACTCCGACCTTTTTAATGTTTCTGTTTGTTTTCCTTGTCTATAAATTACTCACAACCGTCTGTCTTTGTTTAACTTAAGATATAGCTAAATGATTGTTAGAGAAGATTTTAAATGTACCCATGAACTGTGTTTACCTGAAAGGAATGCTATTCATGTCAAACATTAAATATTCATGTATGTTTTGAGTATATCCATACGACGTAATCTGGATCTGTTTTTGAATTTGATGTAGTTATGCCACTACCTTAATTTAGTGGCTCGTATAGACCATCACTATACTATTTGGGAATGTAAGTACACGTGATAACGATGATATGACGTCAGTGATACGATTCAGCCACTTATTAATACAAATATTGTTATATTTTCTCGTGAAAGACAACTTGTTTCCTAGTATACTATGTAGATAACTGGCACGTGTTGTATTTATTGGTGTGCATATTTTTTATCTTGCAACACGTGTGTTCAGAATAGTGTGGAAGATAGTATATGATAAAAAAAAAAGGAACATCGAAATTTGGTGTCTTGTAAGCCTT
This sequence comes from Limulus polyphemus, assembly GCF_000517525.1. Lineage (NCBI taxonomy): Eukaryota > Metazoa > Arthropoda > Merostomata > Xiphosura > Limulidae > Limulus > Limulus polyphemus. The sequence goes on from NW_013667639.1 coordinate 85,247, forward strand.
TTCTTTCCTACTTTAACGCAGTACAGGTAGTGAATAAAGCAACATCCACCAGATGGTGTGCTTCCTACCATCGGCAGATTATCTTTTGTAGGATCATTCTCTTTTCTTTTTAAACATTGTGCCTAAAACTCGAACTATTATTCTGTAAAGCTGCATCTTGTTTGATGTAACAATGTAAAATAAAATAAAATGTTCTTTAAAGTTTCGCCTTACTCGGAGTAATGAAGTATTCATTTCTATTTTCCAAATCATACATGATGCACTATGCATTCATAGATTACACATGGGAAAATAATTAGCTATTACAAATCGTACAAGAACAATAATGATTATCTGATTGGTTATTTAGTTTTACCTTGTTTCCAAAATACGTTTTTAAAGACTGTTTCCGTGCATAATTTTATTAAAAACAAGAATACAGAGTACATGCTCTCCGAGTGTAATACCTATCGTTAAAAGTTTTGAATATTTTGATGTTACAAATTAACTTTTTGCTATTATTTGCTATTCATGAAAGTAAAACTTCATTATTTTCTACTTTTCTTACAGATGATTGACCAAACCATAAATTTTTCGCTCTCTCATGAACTGCAGAATCTTCATCTAGTACTTGTAAGAGATTTTGATTCAATGCCTGGTTCTAGTGCACAAGTAGTGTTATATTTTAATTGGTTATGCAGCTTCAGCACTATGAATGACTGTAACTTAACCTGTTTTCCTGGTTGTACGGGTTTAATATTTGTTGGAGAGAATTTCTTCGGTAGAACTAATATTCGTCGTTGTATGTTAATCTGTGATAAGGTATTAACAAGATTCACACAGCTGAGCCCCGCCATTAATTTTCTAGGTTTTCTCTGCTATAAGTTTGCAGACAGATAAATATTCACTCACGTCGTTTATTAACGAAACGTTTCAGCAACTCGTGGAATCAAAAGGATTTCTTGCACACAACAGAGTCTAATGAAAATCAAGATCCTAATTATTATTATTACATATTTTACTTCAAAGCTTTGATTATTGGAAGTCGAAGTTATTATTACAGGGGGGGTAGACAAGTTTTTTTTTAGAATATCTCACTTTTCAATAAAGAATCAAAACATAAAAAAATGAATGTAATCTGTACAATGCAGGCACTTCTCTCTCCCTCTTTTAGTTGGCTCCTTGTCTTCAAAGTTAGGTTACAGTTCTGTTACCAGTGGTTTAATTTCTTATCACGTTTGAACATTTATAGTACATGGGAAGACGATTTTGCATTATAAAACCTGTAATATTACTTTTAGTATTGTATGAATATATTGAAAAGTTAGGTTATAAGAAATCAGGATGTTAAACATTTATGCAAGGCTGCGCATAAAAGTCACAAAGCCTTGTGATTTTCAGTAAAACTTAGTAAATGTATTTAGTTAAACACTGTATGCGTTATGAGAATAATTGCTATGATCGATTGCGTCTGCCTATTTATATGTCATGGAGAATAAATCTACAAGAATTGAAAAGCCTCAAGTTAATATGTTTCACGGACCACGGTTTACCAAAGACCAATTATTTTTACTACATTAAGAGTTATAGTGATTTGGATCATTTGCTAATTGTAAACTGAAATGTTTGTGCGAGTTGCATTTATAAAAGCAAATTCTTGAGTTAAAATAATACGTGTAGATCTGCGCTAGCCGTCCCTAATTAGAAGTAATAGACAATAGACAAGGCAGCTAGTCAACAACACCACTGTCAACTCTTGGGCTGCTATTTTACATTGATTTCACATTATAATTCTCCCACGGCTGAAAGGGCGAGCATGTTAGGTGACGGGATTCGAACCACGAGTCTAGTGTACTAACTACCAGGCTATGTCTAGCCGTATATGTAAGAAAAAGTGTGCCATATTTTAAATTTCACCTGATTTCCATCTTAATTCTTCTTAAGTTTGCACGTATGTTCAAATACATGATTTTGCGGCTTCCTTTTAACTGTCATAAAAAAAGTAGATTAGTTGCCATATTTCACCATAATGGCAAAGTTGAAAATAATAATTTTGTTTAATTTACATAACAAATTGATAAAATAACACCTGTGCTATATATTTGGTTCACGGATAATTGCCAACTATTGAACTGTGTAATGCTATCATGGATATGTGAAGGATTAATATATATATATATATATATATATAGAATATACAAAGCCTTACTGAAGAGAAATATTCATAGAGCAAAATTATTAAACGATACGGAGCCAAAAAGAAAAAAAGAAATAACATTTAGAAATAACATTTCACCACTACAGAACATCTGGCACAACAGACCGTTAAGGAGAACAAGAAGTTTGAAAACATTCCCCAACCCAATCCGAAGCAATGCTCTCATCTGTAACACCAAGGTTATGGTTACGAAAGAGAAACCTTCAACCAGAAAAGCCATTGCAGTGAAGTTGGATACATTCCTTGGACTTTTCGGAAGATAATTAACTGGGATTTGTGGTTGACAAAGGCTTATAAGAAAAGAAATCACAAGCTTTCAGCCATAACTTGAAATCAACGTTTGTTTTCACAAGAAAGCAGGCAAAAACCAAAAACCAAAAAACCTGGAATCACAGTAATCCTATTCAACCATATACGTGTCAAGATCTGATGCCATTCCAATGGACTATTGTCCTTTGGCATGCTTAAATTTGGTCTTGAAATCCGTCTCTCTACAAAGAATGGAGTTTCTGTAGACATTTAGCCAAGTTGTTTAGTGTAAGACTGACCTTGTTATCCTTTGCAAAAGCTTTTTGCAATGAAAACTGCGGTTTCGGGTAATAAAGCGTAATCATGGCCATCAGACTAATGGCGATTGACGATGGAGGAAGTAGTTTCAAGGCTCTGAAACATCGTTCTAATAAAGTGTGATTAACCTTAATATAATGTGAAGGACAAAACATTAGTTAACTTAAAGTTAATTGTGATTGCTACACGATTTTGAAAATACATATTTTGAGTAGTAAAACCTCAAAGTGAATTAAATGATTTGATTTATTTTTGTTAGCGATGTATTTTGTAACCTAAAGAGGAACTTGCAAAGAATTGCTTGTTTTTTTAAAGGGCTAGGTATAAATCAGCACACTAAATCACCAATAAAAATCATTCTTAAAGTACGCTTGAATGTGATTTAACACAAACACACACACTCACCGAGACACAAACATAATCTCGCTGTATGAATATTTCTATTCGTAAAGGCTTTGTATGTTATCAGGCAGGTGGCAGCACTGCCTATATAGGAATGGCTCAGATTGTTCACCGAAATGGTATTTTAAATATCTCCTCAATAGGTCATCAGAACTTTACAATACTACACAGTGTTTCCTTTTGTAACAATATCTATGTAATGACTGAGTCACAAGTTCTGTGAATTTCTGTAAATATCATAGCAAAAAGTTTGAACGCCTTATTCTTCTTTCTTCTGCTTCTTTTGTTATTGCATGATAACTCAAAAACCAGAAAAATGGTGTCAACCAGTTTCAGTGAGGTGCCATAGTTTCAAACGGAGTATCCACTTTTATCAGTATTATTATTAACTAGTAGTCTTTTAAAAAAATCATAATTGTAGTGTGAACGATGTTATCATTACCCCTTGAGATTAGCTTTCTTACGGAACTTTGGTGGTCCTTAAGTACAGGGTGAAACAGGAATTACTAGCCAGTAATAGATAAACAGTAAATATTACAGTTTAAACATCATTCTATTTAGAACTTGGTTATAAGTATTACCTTCCTATGCATATTGAAACAATGTATTAAAAAATAACAAATAAAGAAAAAAACTTTTCAAAAAAGGGAAGTAAATTTAGGGATGGTTAATATCAATCCTTCAAAAACAATGTAAACATATATATATATATAACTATTCAATCACAATTGTTTAATTTATCCTATTTTTATCTGTTAACATACTACTACATTTCATACCTGTGCTGTTATGTAGGGATGATGCAACTACCGTCTCAACTATCTTGTTTACATCTTATGACGTCACATAAGACACGCAGTTTGTATTGTCGTGACGTCAGTAAAACATGCACATGCCATGAATCACGAGAATAATTATGCATTCTATAGGCTACAACACAGCATGGCATATGAACATCAAAAGCAAGAAATAAAAATATTTTGGTTTTATTTACTCTTGAAACACTCTTAGATACCACACACACACACACACACACACACACACATATATATATATTGTCCTTGCTACTTATTTATGCGATGCTAAATACATTACCAAAACTATTGCACACCTTGAAAAGGGAATAGGGCTTACGTTTCGCTGCTGGATACTAGTGTATTAAGAAATGGGTCCGCATTTTTTTGTTGGAAATCCCTAACACTTGCCATCAACTGTTGCTACATACATGATGGAATAGACCGTACTTCTTTGCAACACACCATCAAATGTAGTGGGAAAATTGGTATTTCCTTTTACCATAACACACTATCAATACAAGCCAGGAAGTATTGTCCAGAATGACAAATAAAATCCTTTTACCATAACACACTATCAATACAAGCCAGGAAGTATTGTCCAGAATGACAAATAAAATCCTTTTACCATAACACACTATCAATACAAGCCAGGAAGTATTGTCCAGAATGACAAATAAAATCCTTTTACCATAACACACTATCAATACAAGCCAGGAAGTATTGTCCAGAATGACAAATAAAACAAGACGCTCATGGCTTTCTTAACTATTACTAGTGAATCAAGTTCAAACCAGTTAAAATAGGCCATAATATTACTCTACATTATAGGATTAATATCCAACTCATTCTCCATATTGAAGTAAAAATCAGATCCAGCTATCCAGAAAAGACTTTAATAGCGGTATTCTCCGCTCCACGTGATAATTTTCCATAGTTAGTCATTCAACTTTCTATTTCCAAGACACCATGAGAGCCGACTCTTTGCGTTCTACGGCTGTAGTGAGAAGCTTATGGTCTGCAAGTTATCTATAAAATCTAGAATGAAGTGATCTTTGTGCACAGCGGTTAGTTGGCATGTAATTCTGAACACTCGTTTAACTCTCGAGAGGTTGACTTAATGCTAAGAGTGCTGCTTCTCACACAACATCTTATAAAATTAACATAGACTGACGAAGGAATAGTGCTGGTAGCCAGGCCGATGTTCGTCATTAGCACATGTAGCACTCTTTCATTTAGCAGACTTCTCGCAATGAATTTGTGTATGAGTAGGCAAGCTTAAATGGCTTTAATACCCTTATCACCAAAGCTACATACAATTAACTGTCTTGACTCCAACTGGTTGTCCATACCAATTGTTGACGTTCATAAGCAACAGTAAACCATGTAATTTACACATAAACTAAGTAAAGACAGGGATTTTAAATAGATGGTGATGTGATGTGCTATCGTGTTTGGTGCTTACATTCTATGATTCTAAATATATTAGGTCTATTAGTTTTTTTAAGTAAAATAATTGTGCAACCCTTAGATTAAATGTGTTATACTTGTCATGTATTTTGTGAGAAATCACTTGAGTTTTGAACATTGCAAAATCTGGACAACAAAGGGATCCAATGTGGAGTACAGTGTGTAAACTTATGCTATTTAAATTGGTTGTTTCGGATATTCGCGTAAATCTACACAAAAGTAGTCAACGCTAGTCGTCTCTAATTTAAAACTGAAATACCATGAGGCTGGCAGCTAGTCGAAAGCACCGACAGCCAAGTCTTAAGCTGCTCTACTCGAATAGTAGAATTTGACCGTCACGCTTACGTCGCTCCCACTGCTCCAAAATAGAGTGAATTTTCTATATAACGTTGTCCCCCAGTGGGACAGCGGTAAGTCTTCGGACTTACAATGCTAAAATTATTGGTTCAGTTCTCCTCGGTGGATACAGCAGATAGCCTGATGTGGCTTTGCTATAACAAAACACACACACACACACACACTTTATAACGCGACGCGAACCTTCACAGCCCGGGACACATTAACTTCTAGACCAAGCCCGGCCTTGTTGTTGGAAACATTCGGATATTATAACATAAGAATTATTTCTGTGTAGAATCTTTTTGTATGAAGAATGTTATTGAAAATTGTTTAAACAGATCGAATACTATATTGCTGTTGATAAAATATATTACTACTTACTAAATTGTTATTTTTAATTTACATGAGAAAGTTTCAGATTTAAATTATCAACTACTAAAGAAACAGTAATATTTTTTATTAATATATTGATAAAGATGATTTTATACTAGTCATTAAATCGGAAATGTTTCACTAAAATATAGAAACTAATAAAAATTTAAAGTAATCGATATATTTGTACTAGAAGAAAGGAGAGAAGTTAAAAAATTAATCAGTAACTTAAATAACGAAGACAGTGAAAAGACACATATAATGAAATGATAAAAAGAAGATTAAAAGTCTTAGGAAAACAAATAATTCATATTTATGTCAAAGTAACAAAGATTATCTGCCACCAACCATTATTTTGAACTACTGAGCTTATGGAAGACAATCATTCAGCATCAACCTGTCATCCACGTTAAGGTCTGATTGTCTCTCTTATAACGCATACACAGCTTATTAAAATATAGGGAATGTTTTGTATATCCCTGGGATTCACACTCGTCTTATCAGCTCCTCTACCACACGGTCAACCTGCTTCCATAAAAATAATAAACAAACACTATAAACAGTCAATATCAAATGAGTATTAAAACCGTTGTAATTAATATATTTAATAAATTGGGCCGGCATGAACAGGTGGTTAGGGCGCTCGACTCGCAATCTGAGGGTCGCGGGTTCGAATCCCCGTCACACCAAACATGCCCGCCCTTTCAACCGTGGGGGCGTTATAAAGTGACGGTCAATCCCACTATTCGTTGGTAAAAGAGTAGCCCAAAAGTTGACGGTGGGTGGTGATGACTAGCTGCCTTCCCTCTAGTCTTACACTGCTAAATTAGGGACGGCTAGCGCAGATAGCGCTCGTGTAGCTTTGCGCGAAATTCAAAACAAACAAACAATAAACTTCATAAATTACTAACCAGGTACCCCTGGTGACTAAACGGGAAGTCACTGGGCTTATAACTCCAAAAGTCGGGTTTCGATACCCACGGTGGGCAGAGTATTGTGTAGCTTTATGCTTTACAACAAACAAACAGATTTAACTGGCAGCCCTTCATTGGGTCAGCGAGAAGTTTATGAACTTACAACGCTAAAATCCGGGGTTCGATCCACCGTAGTATACAGAGCGCAGATCTCCCATTTTGTAGCTTTACACTAAAAAGAAAATAAGCAATCAAAGTGGTCTTAGGAGCGTAAAACATGAACACCTGAAATAGTTAAAATAATATTGATACATCGCTTCAACAAACATGAAAGAAATATATGCCTCTATGTCATAGAAATGAAAAAAAAAGTGAAAACACAAGTGAACGGGTATACAGTTAATGTTAAATTACTAAAATATATGTGACAGTTAATAGATCAAGACAAACTGCTGTATCTTCAGTCGTTCTTTTCTCCCAAACACGACAAGCCACTGATTCTTCACCGACTTGCTACATCCAATTCAGAGCTCATGACGGCCCTCTCACTTGATTCTTAATGACAAACCGCTAAAGCTTCTCTTGCTCAGCACTCACGTGATAGGTGACATTAGGTTACTAAAATGTCTATGATACCCGTGCCATGCTCGACAAACAACTGAGAGCTGTGACACTCGTGACATGTTCATCAAACAACTAAAAGCTGTGACACACGTGTCATGCTCGTCAAACAACTGAGAGCTGTGACACTCGTGACATGTTCATCAAACAACTAAAAGCTGTGACACACGTGTCATGCGGTCAAACAACTGAGAGTTGTGATACCTGCATCGTGCTTGTTAAACATCCGAGATCTGTGACACGTGTACAATGCTCGTCAAACAAATATGAGCTGTGACACCCGTGCCATGCTCGTTAAACAACCATATAACAAGGTTATAATATATTTTCAAACATTCCTGGTCAAAGCCTGCGTAAGGTTTAATAACTTATCTTGCGTCTCTAATTAAAATAAATCTTTAAGGAAGCAACAATGAGAAAGTTATATACGATCAACCAAATAACTAACAAGTCAATAACCAACTCTAATATCAGAGAGGGACTTTGAAGTGTTTGTTTATGCGCAACTCCGCGTTTTGTCTATCGCAGGGATCGAAATCAGAATTTTAGTTACTGGCCCTCATTCTTACCGCTGAATGCTTCCTCCAAATTTTAATGGTAGCCAACAAATCTTGTTATTTAGCTTTCTTTTGATTAATAGTTATTTCTGATATAGATATCGACAAATGTCTTTATTTTATTTGTTTCGCAACTAAAACGTTTTCTTCAATGTTCAGAGAAAACTTGATTTCAAAATAATTATTCACAACTGATATCAGAAACAATTACTCAGTTTATCTCATTATTTAGTGTGAATAAGACACTTAAATAATTCCTTTCGAGAAGTTTTAAATATTCGAAAGCCTTAATAAAATGAGAAATGTTGGTTTATATGATATTCAGACATAAGTAACATAGTCAAATACACACAACTACAAACACACACACATATATATATAAAGCATTCGAAGAGGCTGTTTAAACCTCATGTGAAATAGCTGAAGCACGAGATTAAGTGACATCATGAATCGACGTGAACATCTGCGAAAGCTACAAGTTCACGCAATAGAGAAGAAAACTAAAATTTAATGAATCTAATGTACAATGATATTTAAATGTACATTAGTAGTCGAACACTTTAATAGCTAGCTTGAAGATGATGGATAACTTTCACCGTACATGTCATTTATCGTAATAAAGTAAATAAAACTGAAAGTAAATGTGACATCGGTTGATTACCATATATCAGATTATTTTATGCACTTCCGTTAAGACTTATTGGCAAGTTTAATCAACCTTGTTTCAAAGAGTTATAATAAAGTGTATACATTTATTAGTTCGAAATTCGCGGGTCTAGAAAAGTCACCTTTTTATCAGTTACACACACATACATATATATATATGCTTTTGTTAAAGGATATTATAAAATCCATACGTGGCTTTTCCATTATGTACATATGTATCCAATTAACAAGAAAGCAACGTGCCTGACACTTTCGGTCGTGTATTATTCATTTTACTTTGACTACAACTGTGACGATTTAATTCCACTGTGAATCATTCTCTTTTCTCCTTTGATTCTTCAGTTGTTAGAAGTATAAAACGTTTATTAACAAGAGCGAGCAAACTTTGGATTCTCATTTTAAAAGATTTAAGAATCTATCGGTGGTCAGATCTTGGAGCTAATTAAACGAGCTGCTACGTTGATGTCACTCCATGTGAAATAATCCTCAACAGGTGACATGAGGCCTTTTTTTGTAAGGGTCATCTCCTACTTTCACTTCCACTTTGCAGTCACTTCCAGAACACTTCTGTATTTAACTTCAGATATGTATTAACTCAATATCTATGGAGGTATTTGAAACAGAAATAATCGTTGCTCTAATTAACGTTTGTACATTGAAACATCATAATTACTTGAGGACGTAGCTGCTAATTTGAATTTATGATATGAACAAGATTTACATTTTACCTATTGTTTATCCAGATAAAACTGTCCATACTGAGGAGTATATAGGTGGCTCAACGGTAACTAGAGGGCTTATAAGGCTAAAAATTGAGGCTCAATCCCTACACAATGCATATGGCCCATTTTCCCGATGTTTGCATTGAGGATGTTTTACTAATCAACATTATTTGTTTTTCCAGTATTGTGTTTTGTACATCTTTGGCTGCTAAATAAGTGAAATGTATTTAGTGGCCTTACTACGTTCACTATGACGTCAGGGGATTACAGTCATTGATTTAATGTACGTGTACATATACATACACACACACACACACACACACACACACACATATATATATATATATAACAGTTATAAGTGTCTTTCGAATGTGTCCCACAGTGGCACAGCTGTGAGTCTGCGAACTTATAACGCTAAAAAATCTGGGTTTAGATACCAGTGGTGGGCACAGTACAAACACTACCAAGCAAACAAATCTTTCGAAAGTAGGTGGACATTTACTGACGTTTGTGTGAAACGTATTTATATTTAGTAAATAATAATCCGAATAAACGGTCCTTAAAAGTTAATTTATAAGGCAGTAAACTGGATTAAACAACATTTTTAGGTGATTCAAAATAAGCGTATCGTAAATATCTGAATATTTCATGTTATTTATTACCTTTTTGTCTATCTTGTTAGACGTGAGAATTTATTGAACTTAGTAGAGTTGTGAAATCTGTTTATGCTATACTATATTTTTATTTCGGCGTTACGTTATAACTCTGAAAGATATTCTAGTCCACTAAAGCGAAAAATCCTTTTCCCCTGCATATTATGTTATCAAAATTAAGTGGAAAATTTCTTTGAACATATTATGGACTTTATTAATAATCAAAACAGAACACCGAAAAATAAGATAAAAGTTAAGCTAAAGATTTGATTTTCGAAATTATACCGTTATACGAGATATAAATCACTTAATCTTATATTCACACTATAAAAAACATCTGAAGATGCGTATATATATATATATATTAATCTTGATGCTGAAGAAGTCCAGTAAGTCCAATAAGCATTTATTTATTAGAATTAAACCGATTTGGGAGTAGAATTTAAACGCGCAGGGCGGAATTCTTATGCCTGCAACTCGGGTGGAAGCCCGGCATGGCCAGGCGGTTAGGGTACTCGACTCGCAATCTGCGGGTCGCGGGTTCGAATCCCCGTCCCACCAAACATGCTCGCCCTTTCAGCCGTGGGGCGTTATAATGTGACGGTCAATCCCACTATTCGTTGGTAAAAGAGTAGCCCAAGAGTTGGCGGTGGGTGGTGGTGATGACTAGCTTCCTTCCTTCTAGTCTTACACTGCTAAATTAGGGACGGCTAGCGCAGTGTAGCTTTGCGCGAAATTCAAAAAACAAACAAACAAACAAACTCGGGTGGAATCTTTATATTTCAAAAATGATTCAGGTATAAAGTAAAATATGAATATTTAGCATTTCAGATATAGCTGATTAGCAGTAAGAAGACAAATTAACGCAGTGTCTACTCGTCTATATTCAAATACACAGAACAAGTAGATGTATAGTATATGACTAATCTATATCAATTTCTAGAGAAAGACAAACGCTGTGAACAAACAATACAATGCAAACTAAAATGTCTCAGGTTGAGATATAAAGTCAAAGTATATTATGTATTTGGAGTTGGGACATTCAGCGCGTTTACACTACAAGCGGCTGTAAGACGGATTTGCTGGAGCAGAAGCTACTACACAATACGCCTTAGCTTTACCTGTATCCCCTGCACCAACACAACAATGCTTAATGCTAAAGTTGGTTCACTTCCTAAATACTAAACTATATGTGCCCACAAAATGTATAGTGCAGCCTCCTCAATATTTGGTACAGCCCACTACAGCTCTTTCATCGGGAAGAGACTGGTGCCACCCCTGATTCACATTAAAATGTATTTAGTGTCTCAACTCATAATATTGACATTTAGTAGGAGACTCCCCATGTTTTGCATTTACAGCTTAAACCTTTCTGTCAATACACTTCTTAAGTCTCGAACTCCGTTGTTTTAAAAGTTGATGTTACTTCTGGAGTACGAATAACATTTTAGTCTGTCTCTATGTTTTCAACTGAGATATACATTTTTATAAAGAAACTTGGAACTTTAGTATATTATTATTTGATTATAAATGTACAGCGCATACTTTGATCTTGTTTTTTTTTTCACATTTATCCACTACAAAGTATTCTTAGGTTTGGTTTACTATGGTAGCATATTCATGTAGAAGTAAATTACCCATAATTCACTAAACTAATAACACATAAACAAACTCTTACAATATTTTTCTCTAATCGTCAAACTGTGAAATTCGGCAAATAAAAAAAAACGTAAAGCTCAGTCTACTACTAGATGTTGGAGAATCTTACATCTCACTAGTGACCCTAAACAAGGATCAGTCTACTTAAGTGTCTACTGATTTACCAGTCACTCTTTGATTCCACCTGCTATGAGTTGCCTAGTAACCAACATTTCATTCTCGATACTATAGTTTTTTCTGATCTACCAATCAATCTTTGATTCATTCTGTTCTAAATTATTTCCAGTCTGCCAACCAATTTTTGATTTATTTCTATTTAAAATTGTACCAATAAATATCTGATTTCTACGATCCCCTGAGGTGTCTCCTCTGCTACACACTATGATCCTTTCCAGTCGTACACTAATCTTTATAAAATCTAACTGCTCAATATTTTTGCTTCAGCTATGACAGCTATTAAAATGCCTTCTCCTATTTGGTTGCCTCCTTGTGACTCAGCAGTAAGCCTGAGGGCTTATAACTCTAAACATTGGGATTCAGTAACTGCGATGGGTAAAGTACAGATAACCAATAGTGTAGCTTTGTGCTTAAAAAATATATACTGGATTTGCATTTAATTAATTCTAAATGTTTTAGTATCAAAATCATGTTTACCTTATTATTTAGTGACCTCTAATATGTACACGTTAGCATATATATATATATACATTTTTTATGCGTACGAGGAAAAAAATCAATATAGCGAAATCCCCACTGCTTTGAAAATGTACTCCATTGTCACGACAGATTTGCATCGATATATCATGACGTCGAAAATTACGTTCCCTTTTTTTGAATTCTAGTTGACGTTTAGGATACGAAATAATAAGCGTAGCTCTCTCTCTCTCTCTCCGATACATGTGATTGTTAAAACCCATTTTTTTTGCTCACTTTTTGCGTAGAGAAAATTGTAATTTGTGTACACCTTAGAACATTGTTTGTCCTTTGTATCTCGTAATTGCACTACACACGGCCCGGCATGGCCAGGTGGTTAGAGAACTCGACTCGCAATCTGCGGGTCGCGGGTTCGAATCCCCTTTTCACCAAACATGCTCGTCCCTTTCAGCCGTTGGGGCGTTATAACGTGACGGTCAATCCCATTATTCGTTGGTAAAAGAGTAGCCCAAGAGTTGGCGGTGGGTGGTGATGACTAGCTGCCTTCCTTCTAGTTTTACACTGCTATATTAGGGACGGCTAGCGCAGATAGCTCTCCTGTAGCTTTGCGCGAAATTAAAAAACAAACAAACAAAAACAAGCACTACACACCTACAGCATGGCCCTCGAATAGATCCCACTTGATGTATAGGAAGCTCAGAACATTGTATGAGCATTAATTTTATATGTTATTGTCTCTTCCATTCGTTCTCTTGAGTTTCACAACACTAAGCATTTGTCTCTATTGCTCGTTCTCTTGAGATTTCACAACACTATGCTTCCTGTCTCTGGGCCCCCACTAGAATTGAACAGCAATATAAATGTCTATCTACACGATAAGTGACAATGTCGAACAAGCAGAAATATATTTCCTTCTATATACTTACTGGGGAAATTCTTAAGATAAAAAAAAAATCCTATTATTCTCGCTATTATTGTGTTTAGTACATATCTATGATATAAGCGTAAATTTAATTTATTTTAATCAGACATATATATATATAAACGAAATGTGTGCTTGAATGCACCCTAACTCATCTGAGCCTACTGGTCCAATCTCAACCAAAATTTGTATGTAACCACTATGAACTATGGGGAATGTCTTAAGGGGTCAATATTGAACTTAACCCTATTTCTATTTTCTAAAGCCTGTTGGTTAATTACTCCCACCCTATTGAGTCATTCTCAAACAACCCCCCAGTGGCACAGCGATATGCCTGCGGACTTAATACACTAGAATCCGAGTTTCGATACCTTTGGTGGGCAGAGCACAGATAGTCCATTGTGTAGCTTTGTGCTTAATTACAAACAAAAAAACAAGCAATCTCAAACAATCTTAGCAGGTTGACGCTTTAGACAATGTTGAATTGAAAGGGATTCAAAGTCAAAGTATGAAACTTGCTGGATTGTTTCTCAAACAACCATGCTTTTCTCATGGTCAATAAGGTGTAGGGTGTTCAAGGATGGGAGCACCTCAAAATCTTTATTTGTTGGTAGATGAAAGCAAACTGCAAATGTTGTTTATGAAGAAGCTTTGTTATAATTTTACAATTTTGAAATAAAATTTAATATTCAAGTTATTACTTTGAAATATATATGATTGCTGCTAAACTGAATGAGATAAAAGGGACATATATCTAAATAAATTCACCGACAGACAGTCTTACTACACCAAAAACAACATCCTTTGCACTAAATCGCTTAAGTTATCATATTGAAAGTGTTAATGATAATAATAATAATAATCGTTAAAGAAGTATTACAAATATTAAATTAAAATGAGAAGACTGACAGGATTCTTTTCACTCTGTGTTTTCAAACTTTGATTTTCCAGAATAACTAATGTGATAAAAAATAAATCGCATTATCTTGTTCTAAATATTCCCTGGTGAGACAGCGGTAAGTTTACAGATTTACAACACTAAAATCTTGGGTTCGATTATTCGCGGTGGACAGCTCAAAAACAAACAAACAAAATTGTTCTAAGCAAAAAGATATCCAGTTAATCTAATGTAAAATTTACAGTTTATTTCTGTAGACATAGTTTTAATTTTTCGTTCCTTTACACTTGACGAAAATAATTAATTTTTTGCCTGTCTGTTTGTTTGTCAAACGCTAGAATCCAGGTTTCGATACCCGTGGTGGGCAGAGCACAGATAGCCTATTGTGTAGCTTTGTGCTTAATTACAAACAAACAAACAAACTGTTTGTTTGTTTAAGAATTTTGCACAAAGGTACTCGAGGGCTACCTGCGCCAGCCGTCCCTAATTTTAAAGTGATAAACTAGAGGGAAGGCGGCTAGTCAATACTTCCCACAACCAACTCTTGGGCTACTCCTGACAGATTGATGTGTGGGATTTGGCCGTCATTCCTATCACGCTCCCCACTTTGTAGCCATCTAAACACACACCTCAGACATGTCGTCAAAGATACAAAGTATATGGGAATAAATAAATAAAAATTGTAATAGATACAAGGACAGTTGTCTTGCTAGTAATACACGAAACGTGCATGTGCTTTCAGTCTGTAGTAACAATAAAACTACTTACCACGATATACCTTATCTAAAGCAACAATATCAATCTCTTCTTGGAAGCCTATTGCTGCCGAAGTATTGCATTTCACAGAGAGAACAGTCATTGTTTACCTCCGCCCTGGTGGTGGCGCCCATGACTGGCGAACTTGAGTTTACTGGTGTGTACAATATAATCAAAAACACACAAATGGCTGAAGAATTTGGAATACTTTACTGTACTCTTACACTGACTTATTTGCTTATAAAATCAGGATAGTTTTAGTGCCCTTATAACACATCTTAGTCACATGGATAAGGTTAAAATTTAATCTCATTACACACGACGTAGATAATTCTTATTTGTCGGTAACCCTTCATCTCATCCTTTTGTCTTGCCAACATACAACCTCACAAGAGATGGCTGTTACCTTGATAACTTCCATCCCTTGGCGTATTGCCTGCTCTACGTACGTTTTATTCGTATTAATGTATCAAAGGTGTCACATTTCTCATCGCCGACTGTTGCGTTCATTCGTGGGTTTCAGAGTAATCTTAACAGTTAACTAATACGTCGTTTACTTTTATACCAAAAACCCCAGCTTATATGACTGTGAAACGTTAACGTCACTATATTTATTTTTATTATTACAGAGAAAACCATTTATGCGAATACCACAGTCCATAACCTGCAGTGTGTGTTGATTAAAAGTATATATGTATAGGTTGATTTTTTCGTTCAGCGCAGAAAGTCAACATGAGAGTTAACGCGTTTACATTGTTTGGGACTCTTTTGTTTTTGTATCATACATGAACTACAGCTCACAGGTATGTCTAAAAGGTCAATGTGTAAAGTTTTGCGTCCAAAATTTTTTAAACTGGTTCAAATCAACTCTATTGGCTAACCCCCTTATAGCTCAAAATTAAAAGTAAGCTTGAAGGCTTATGTGCTACAAATAAGGGTTCGATACCCGTGTAGGAACAGCAAAGATAGTCTATTATGTAGTCTTTATGTTTAAGTCCAAGAAACTAAATTAACTCTGTTGGTTGTTTGTCCAGGTATAAATATTAACTGTTTAGTGTAATATACCCAGATAAAACAGTTAAACTCATATGGGGTTTGACATTACTATATATCAAATTAGTCCAAGTTGCCTTTCAATGGGTATTTTATTTTGGTCTAACATCTTAAGCATTACTTCTACTTATGTATAACAAATCAAGATACATTAAGCATCTTATTTATGAAATGCCTTACAAAGATTAATTATAATTAAGGTATAAGTTACAGAACGGTAGAGACAACTGTAATGACTTTGGTTTAAGAGATGACATTCATGGAATAAACTGATTCCAAGTTTTGATAAAACTTGTTTTTTTCTGTCAGTCGAATCAATGAATATAAATACTAACAAATGTAAGAAATTCATGAAAAATGTATTGAAGACATTTTATCTTATACTAGCTGAGTTACCCGGCTTTGCACTGTGAAAATTTAGATTTGAATTATTCAGTAAGTAGACAAAAGCTGTGATGCGAGAAATTAAAAAGCATTTAATGAAACAAAGCTTTATTTGAAATTAGATTGTGTTTGAGCTTATCTTGTTTTTTGAGACTGAAGTCGTACATCTTGTTGCTCCTCTGTTTCAGAAGTTTCTTGTTGTCTATATCCAGCTTGCCTTGATGATTCTGACTGAACTCTGGCTTTGTGCTGTTCAACAGTTTCTTGCTGTCTTTGAGTAGCCTGCCTTTCAGCTTGAGCTCGAAGTCTAACTTTACGTTGTTCCAAAGTTTCTTCCTGTATTTGAGCAGCTTGTCTTACAGCTTGTGCTTGAAGTCCTTGATTGCGTTTTTCTGCTGTTTCTTTGTTGACATAATCACCTATATCACTGAACAATAATTTGTAATTCACAAAGTTACTAAATCACTTATGAAACAACTTAGCACTATTTAAAGAAAATTGTTTTTGGAAATACTAAATTGACAGCAAGGTGATTTCTGTGTCTCCCGCCATAAAGCTATGTGCAAAACGTGCTTATGTTTGTATATTTATTACAAAAAATGGCGCAATAATCATTAATTGTCATTAAATACTAAATCAAATACAAAATAAATAGCACCATGAAATTTCTTAGTAAAAAACTGGTTATTATGAAGTCATTTTAAAATTTGTAGGTTCAACCGTTTGGTTTCCTACAGCGAACAAAATAAACAAATAAACAAACCTCCTCTTTTATGTATATAAAAACACACACACTATGTGTGTGTGTGTGTGTGTGTGTGTGTGTGTGTCAGTTATCTTCTTGTGTAGTTTAGTGTTTAAAATTAATCAAACCATAAAAGTTGAGTGTTTCTACGTCAGGTTCAGACACATGACCGATAGTTTTGTATACACATATAAAATATAATAGTACTGTCTGTTGTACGTCAGTGTAACTACTTCTATATAAATATAATAGTACTGTCCAATACCCGTGACTGGCAGATCAATATAGAAGTACATACATGGACATACAACAGAGAGTAATACTATATTTATATAGAAGTAGTTACATGCACATACAACAGACAGTACTATTATATTTATATAGAAGTAGTTACATGGACATACAAAAAACAGTACTGTTATATTTGTAATAACAGTACTGTCTGTTGTCTGTTCCTGTAACTACTTCCTAACTATTTCAATAAAAATATAATATTACAGTCTGTTGTATGTCCACGTGACTACTTCTATATAAATATAATATTACTCTCTGTTGTATGTAAATGTATTTACTTCTATATAAATATAACAATACTATCGGTTGTATGTCCACGTAACTACTTCTATATAAACATAATAGTACTGTCTGTTCTATGTACATGTAACTACTTCTATATGAATATAATAGTACTGTATTTTGTATATTCATGTAACTACTTCTATATAAATATAATACTACTCTCTGTTGTACGTACATGTAACTACTTCTATATGAATGTGTATTAAAAAAATAGTTCTCTCTTATTTATATTCATGTAACTATTTCATAAAAATATAATATTACAGTCTGTTGTATGTCTATATATCTACTTCTGTATTAAAAAAAATAGTTCTCTCTTATTTATATTCATGGATATATGGACATACAACAGACAGTACTATTATGTTTATATAAAAGTAGTTATATGCACATACAATAGGCAGTATTATTATATTTATAAAGAAGTAGTTACATGGACATACAACAGACAATACTATCATATTTATATAGAAGTAGTTACATGGACATACAACAGACAGTACATTTATATTTATATAGATGTAGTTATACGGACATACAACAGAGATTAATATTATATTTATATAGTAGTAGTCACGTGGACTTACAACATAGAGTACTATTATATCTATATGGAAGTAGTTTCATAGATAGACAACAGAGAGTACTGTTATTTAGAAGTTACATTGACATACAACAGACAGTACTATTATATTTATATAGAAGTAGTTACATGAAGATACAAAATACAGTACTATTATATTGATATAGAGGTAGTTACATGGCTATGTAACTACCTCTATACAAATATAATAGTACCGTTTTCTATATAAACATAATAATACGGTCTGTTGTATGTCCATGTAACTACGTCTCTATAAATATAATAGTACTGTCTTTTGTATGGCCATGTATCTACTTTTATATAAAAATAATAGTACTGTCTATTCTATTTCCACGTAACTACTTTTATATAAAAATGATAGTACTGTCTTTTGTATGTCCATGTAAGAATTTCTATGTAAACAAAAAAGTACTTTCTGTTGTTTGTCCATGTAACTACTTTTATATAAACATAATAATACTGTCTGTTGTATGTGCATGTAACTTCTTCGATATAGACAGAATAATACTGTCTATTCTATGTCCATGTAAGTACTTCTATATAAACATAATAGTACTGTCTATAGTATGTCTACTTCTATATTAAAAAAATAGTTCTCTCTTATGTAAGTTCATGTAAGTAATTCCATATAAATATAATATTACTGTCTGTTGTATGTCCACGTGACTACTTCTATATAAATATAATATTACTCCCTGTTGTATGTAAATGTATTTACTTCTATATAAATATAACAATACTGCCGGTTGTATGTCCATGTAATTACTTCTATATAAATATGATAGTACTGTCTGTTGTATGTCCATGTAACTACTTCTATATAAACATAATAGTACTGTCTGTTGTATGTCCACATGACTACTTCCGTACAAATATAAAATTACTGTCTTTAGTATGTCCATGTAAATACTTCTATATAAACAAAAAAGTACTGTCTGTTGTTTGTCCATGTAACTAAGTACTGTCTGTTGAATGTCCATGTATATTATGTTTATATAAAGGTAGTTATATGCACATACAAAAGGCAGTATTATTACATTTATAAAGAAGTAGTTACATGGACATACAACAGACAGTACAATTATATTTATATAGATGTAGTTACACGGACATACAACAAACAATACTATTATGTTTATATAGAAGTAGTTACATGGACATACAACAGACAGTACAATCATATTTATATAGAAGTAGTTACATAGATAGACAACAGACAGTACTGTTATATTCATATAGAAGTAGTTACATGGACATACAACAGACAATACTATTATATTTATATAGAAGTAGTTCCATAAAGATACAAAATACAGAACTATTATACTTATATAGAAGTACTTACATGGTCATACAAAAGATGGTACTATTATATTTATATAGAAGTACTTACATTGATATAAAACAGACAGTACTGTTATATTTGTATAGAAGTGGTTACATGGACATACAACAGACAGTACTTATACATTTATATAGAAGTAGTTCCATAAAGATACAAAATACAGAACTATTATACTTATATAGAAGTACTTACATGGTCATACAAAAGACGGTACTATTATATTTATATAGAAGTACTTACATTGATATAAAACAGACAGTACTGTTATATTTGTATAGAAGTG
>NW_013667639.1:106309-116819 GCF_000517525.1 Limulus polyphemus
TCAACCGTTTGGTTTCCTATAGCGAACAAAATAAACAAATAAACAAACTTCCTCTTATATATATATCCATTTCGATTTTTATGATTTTAAATCTTGTTTTTTGTTCAAAATTAATGCGCAATTTCTCTAATATTCATTCCTAAGGCTTTTGTTTCGAAGAGAGTTTAATAATTTGTTTAACATTCATGACACTTACAACTAAGTATGGTGATGTCTTGTTGATTGGTAGCTGGCGTGTTAGCATCTCTGTGTTGTAAGCTTAGAAATCTGAATAACTTTGGTATTGTACGAAACGAATGTCCGATAGCAGCGTAGAACACATACAAGGATTTCCACTTGAAATGTCATTATTTACTTTTCTTAATGGGCTAGTACAGAAAGATGTAACTAATATTATTCTCAGTTATATTGTGCTGTTATGTCACACTAAACACCAATCAAAAGCTGGTGCTTGATCAACTTGAGTGTTATACACCATAATATTTAAGGAAAATATATAATTACATTGTTCAACGCAAGCAAGACAAAACAGTACAGCTTTAAAGTATTGGAAGGAAGTAAGCAATATTTTCACTATATATATATGTATATATATCTGTTTTTTTTAACAATGAAACAAGCACAATCTCAGTGTACATCTCACCGTCAAGACCTTTAGCAAAGAATAAAACTTATTGTGACAACGCACTTAAAATATATTTTCCAACAGTATGTAAAGCGGAATAATCCTTTTTCTATATATCTTTTGTTCAAATATGGATGATTAATACAGGGGTTTAAATTCTTAAGGATAATCTAAGCTCCTACATAATGTTATCCAATCGACCATAGTTAATAAATCTAGCCGATCAATGTTTAAATCTAGCCATAAAATACGTAACAAAAATTATTTATTTCCTAAACTTATAAAGACTACTGGTGTTTCTAAACTAATGTGAATCGCCAAAAGCGCATTCAGATAGAGGCCCGGCATGGCCAGGTGGTTAGGGCGCTCGGCTCGCAATCTGAGGGTCGCAAGTTCGAATACCCGTCACACCAAACATGCTCGCCCTTTTAGCCGTGGGGGCGTTATAATGTGACGGTCAATCCCACTATTCGTTGGTAAAAGCGTAGCCCAAGAGTTGGTGGTGGGTGGTGATGACTAGCTGCCTTCCCTCTAGTCCTACGCTGCTAAATTAGGGACGGCTAGCGCAGATAGCCCTCGTGTAGCTTTGCGCGAAATTCAAAACAAACAAACAAACAAGCATTCAGATAGAGACATTCAGATAATAACATTCAGATAGGGACATTCAAATAGAGGCATTCAGATAGAGACATTCAAATACAGACATTCAGATACAGACATTCAGATAGAGACAAAAAGCTTGATCTTTGGCTTACATTTTCAATAATTTAATTTTCGAGACCAAAGTTGCGCTCAACGGAATCATCAAATTTAATTTAACGCCACCAAGTAAATTTATGATGTTTTCTTTCACTTCACAGGTAAGTTTTTATTTTGCTTTCATCCTATGATTCGTATTTACTTTAAATGATTCCTAGATGTGCGAAATGTTTTCCTGACATTTGTACAATTTTATCCAAAGAAAGCTATTTTTTAGATGGCGTAAAGAGATATTGTTACTTAAACCATAATTAACAAATTTCAAAGGCTCTTAGATTACATTTAGTGTGCCAAATTTCTGTAAATATTGTTCATAACCAGGTTGTGCGAATATAGACTAAGAAACGCGGAAAAACATAATTACTTGATATTGGATGTTACAAAATACATCTAAAGAAAGGTTGAACGAAGTTAAATATTATATTTGAGAGAACACATTTTAAATTTAACAAATGCAATTGTGCTTGAGTGATTTGTTGGGCGTGTGACAGTTCGTTTAATTTAAGGGAGAGAAAATATGAAATTGCATTTTAACTGCGTTTTAACCATGATATGATAACAACGAACTGCGGAAAGTTAATATATTGCTTTCAAGTTATAACGTTATCAGAGAATTCCATCAGTCAATAATCTCCCAGGCCACAATCAATATAATAATATATTTTGGTAAAGCCACCTAAGAACTGATAATTCTTTCTGAAACATCGACTATTTTGGAATAACTTGAATGAATATTCATTGATGAAAACAAGTCGAATATAATGTAAAATCTAAACAGATAAATTTTTGTATTTTGAAATTAATTTACCATCAAATATAGACTTTTTTTTTTCAATCACCGAACATGGTTGGTTTTTTCTAAATAGCGCTTAATTTTCCTAGTATTTCACCACGATGTTAGATGGAATGTAAACGAAATCGTATTAGAGAGCTAGCTGTTTCTTGTTATAGTTATGAACATACAGTATTTTACCCATAACAAAAATATCGGCCCATTTTATAGATTATTGATTCAATACAAGCTATATAAAAATTGTATTTTTTGTGCTTATGATTATCCAGATGTCGTCCCCGAAACACTTTTAAATCAATATATAAGTGACTGTGCTTGGCCTATTGGTTAGCATGTCTGGATGTGGATCAGAAAGTTCAAAGTTCGAGACGTGATGGCGCAGTTTCAGCTGTTAGCTCCTTATAAAAGTGACAATTAATCTGTTATTCGGTTCACAGAGCCTTGTGATAGTGTGTACTCCTGGCTGACTGTCCTCGTTCAGGTAAGTAGTTCAAAATCAGAAACAGTTATATCCTAACCTAGGGATCTCTGGTCGTTTAGTTCATGTGAGATTGAGGCTACGTTCAAATTGAAAAGCCCCCCAGTGGCACAGCGGTATGTCTGCGGACTTACAACGCTAGAATCCGGGTTTCGATACCCGTAGTGGGCACAGCACAGATAGCCCATTGTGAAGCTTTGTGCTTAATTACAAGCAAACAAACAGATTGAAAATTCCAGTTTCAATTCTAAAGTTGTTTATTTCTTCAGATATCTTGTACTTGAAACATCTTGGAACAAGTCATAAAGATAATGCAATCACCCTTCAATGGAAATAATCCATACAATAATATTAATAATGTGTTTTGTTATGCATTTTACATGACTGTAGGCTGAACATAAAGTTTCTCATTTTCTATCTATTTTTTTCCAAGGTGCTTGTGAATTTAGCATAAGAATAATATTTGAATATAAGGAGCATTAATCTTCATGGATATTTCCTACAAACACAATCTCCAATACATGACTTTAGGGATTTGGAACTCTATTTAATGTGTTTGGATTATGCCAGGTAATATTCTGTTCGGGATGGCAGGGAAGGCCATTTTGAACATTAGAGTCTTACTGTAAACTTTACGTAAATTCTCGGTACTTCTCGACCATAAACATTAATCTTTTCGATACTCGGAAAGTACGTAGGATATAAAAAACGGTAAATTACAACAAACCTGATAACATGATGTTTTTCTTTCGAGAATTCGTACAAGTAGAAAATAATATGGTTCATACGATTTAAAAAGAAATGTGAAGAAAGAACAGTCGGAAACATTAACTACTAAATTAAAGGATTGATTGACCTTTTACGTAAATTCACAGATTGTCTTTGACAGTTGAAAAATGTATTATATATTCTTAACTGTCTCTTTTGGCTATGAATTGTTTAGAGTTCACGAAAATTAGACGTAAAACAGTTTTTGAACACTTGTAAACTTAGTGATATATATCATAATTTCATGGATGCCAGCACAATCATCAATAAATTTAATGATTTTCTTTAAAACAAATAAGCAAAGCAACTGATCAAGACAGAATTAGATTGCTTAGTCTTTCTTAATGGTGCCATTTAGCGACTGTTATTAGAAGTTAAAATTGATAAACGGTATACTGAGACCTTTTTATAATCGACAGATATTTCAAACTACACTTTTTTAATATATTATCTGGTAGAAATCGTAAGTTTTTGGCTCATGTAAAAACTCAATTACAAACACAAGTAAGATCTGGACGCAAAGTAACAAGTATATACTGATTTCCCAAACGTTAATAAGATTTACATTTTCATAAGCTTAGTTAGGGAATAATGTTATATCAACTCCTTTTTTATACCCAAAGCTATGTTTATAAAGCGAAACCATTTCAAAATTTTAGTTATGTGATTTAGAAGAATATTTTATAGGAGATCAATCAATGAGGTATTTAAAATTTCTAAACAAGTTAGTTATCTTCTTGAAAAGAATCAAAATCAGAGCACTTTGAAGCAGAGCCAGTCCAATGATGTTTTAGCATTGTTCTTGTAAAACAGTTTGAGCAAGTATTCTTTAAAAAAAATTTATTTTTAGCATTTTTAGAAATAAAAAGTCACGAAATTCGTTTTTTTTTTTCTCTTCTTCTTTTGGATAAGTCGAATGGCTAACATTGACGGAATTTTAATTTCAGACACTGATTATGTTAGTTAATGGCATTGATTTTTCAAACAACTATTTTGAGATCACCTAACCCTTGTGATATTCCACTTAAGAAACTTTCGCTACATCTGAACAACGCTGGGACGTGATTTACAGGGAGAAAATGTCATTACGGAGGACAGTAATATTATTCCAGAATACTGGTTGACCGGTTTCGACTCGCACGAAATAACGCAAAATCACCTCTTGGCTTACTCGACTATTTTCTAATCTTCTTGATCGAGAACAGGTCTAGAACTGGATAAGAAAACAATTTCCTCGTGAAAAAAATTTAACAGTAACACACACACAAACAGCCATCTTAGAAAATAAGTAGAGACACCTTATAGAAATAAACAAAAACAGTTACCAGTACCTTTCAAAATAAACTAAAACTGTTGCCAGTACCTTTCAAAATAAACTAAAACTGTTGCCAGTACCTTTTCAAAATAAACTAAAACTGTTACCAGTACCTTTCAAAATAAACTAAAACTGTTACCGGTACCTTTCAAAATAAACTAAAACTGTTACCAGTACCTTTCAAAATAAACTAAAACTGTTACCAGTACCTTTCAAAATAAACTAAAACTCTTACTAGTACTTTTCAAAATAAACTAAAACTCTTACCAGTACTTTTCAAAATAAACTAAAACTGTTGCCAGTACCTCTCAAAATAAACTAAAACTGTTACCAGTACCTCTCAAAATAAACTAAAACTGTTACCAGTACCTATCAAAATAAACTAAAACTGTTACCAGTACCTCTCAAAATAAACTAAAACTGTTACCAGTACCTCTCAAAATAAACTAAAACTGTTACCAGTACCTATCAAAATAAACTAAAACTGTTACCAGTACCTTACAAAATAAACTAAAACTGTTACCAGTACCTTACAAAATAAACTAAAACTGTTACCAGTACCTTACAAAATAAACTAAAACTGTTACCAGTACCTTTCAAAGATATTTCAATAACATATATCACTTGTGTAATTGTTTGATCACTTTGTTTTTTACTCTAATATTTGTAACATTTTAAATAATTATTGACATTTTCAGCTTTAAGAACTTGAAAAACACGAAGACAATAAGAAGAAAAAAACTGCGAATTTTTAAGAGCTAATAAGAAGTAACTTTTAAAAACAACGTAGAGAAAAAAGATTTGTAAACATTTTGTGTTGGTAACAGTTAACATTTTGTTTTACAACATTATTTAGAATGGAGTATTATTCATGTAATAATTGAACATAAAGAGCAACGCACTTTCATTATCATTCGAAGTTTCCCCATATTTTCTATTCAAAATGTTTCCTTCAGTATTGTATTTTGAATTTATGGTAAAACTACAAAGGCTTTCTACCGTCATCCCTAATTTTTGCACCACACAGTCAGTCAACAACATCCTATCACCGACCATCCATACCAAGGGATTGACTGTCACTTTTATAATGAATCCACAGCTTAAAGTGAAGGGAATATTTGAGGTATCGCACAGATTCGAATCCGGCACGCCAACCGCACAGTTTTCTTCGGCTTTTACTTGCTATCAAACACAAAGCTACGCAATGGATTATCTGTGCTATGCCAACTACGGGTATCTAAGCCTGATTTTTAGCGTTATAAGCCCTCAGATTTACCCCTGAGCCCCTTTTCTTAAGTCTCACTGACAAGTGTTCAGTGTTATTAGTGACTACTTTTTGCAACATTTCTATTATTTCCATATTACAGCCGACAGACTCGGGAAGTATACAGAAAGAACTCCAGTAATTGATCAGTGGTAGAGTCCACTTAATGATAATTTCTGAAATTTTCTAAAATGGCTGCCAAATGATTATTATTTTCAGCCAGTCCGTCTTATTATATTATAAATTGATTTCAGTTTTATATTTATAACAAATACAATAGTATGGATTATAATATATTAAAATAAATACTTTTACCTCCTCCCACGATGGCAATTCAGCACAAATCTGTTGATTTTTGAAAAACATTTCTTAAAATTGCTTTGTATACATCATTTTGGACTCCATGTTATTATAAAAAAGCGAACCGTATTTCGCTAAATTCAGGCACATTATATATCACGAAGAGATTAAAATTAAAATTTAAAATTGTTATATATCGGGAAATTTCAGGAACTTATCTTAACAGCATTTAAAATCAAGCCCAAAACTTCTATTTTTTACTTTCAATCTTTCACACACATACTTACAACGCTAGAATCCGGGTTTCGATACCCGTGGTGGGAAGAGCACAGATAGCCCATTGTGTAGCTTTGTGCTTAATTAAAAACAAACAATACATCCGGTAATAATAGTCGTTGTCATTTTATGTTACAGTAATTGCCTTTTTATTTTTAATTTTGTAATAATAATAATAATAAAAATAATAATAAAGCTAACACTTGTAACAATAATTTATATTAGTGTATTAAAACAACGAAAATACATTTAAAGAGAAAGAATGAAAATAGCATTTTATGAATAAACTTCCTTTCTTGGCAAGTTGTGGCTCATTATATAGCTTGCCCTGACTGTGAATGAGAGGATTACCACACAAATGTTCTCTTGTCTTTGTGAATGCGCTATAAGAATGATGATCAAAACCAATTATTCAATCAGATAAGAGTAACCATAAGTTGGTAGTAGTTGCTATCGACTGACTACTTCTTTAGTCTATCTGGTCAAAATTAGGAACAGCTGTGTGCAGATAACCATTGTGTTTGCGCTGAAATTCTGAAAAAGAAAAAAACACTTATGATGTCATATTATTTTCCACTCCATCAACCTGTCACCCCCAGTGGTTCAGCTATAAGCTTGATGGAATTGTAACGCTAAAATTCAGGGTTTGATCCGTACTGTGGGTGTAGCATAGGTATCTCATTGTGAAGTTTGCGCTCAAACAAACAAACCTGTAAATTTCCCGGCTTCCAGATCAAATTATCAGGGCTTTCCCTCTTAGTCGACGAATTTAACATCATGAAATAATGGTGTTTAAAATGGTATAAACTGAAAAAAATGATAGATGTCACTCCTTTCGGACCATTGTTTTGAGTTACTGAACTTGATGTGGAAAAAGTTCTTTCTCTATTTAAGGACAATGTCGAGTCTACTCAAGACGTACAAATACTGATATTGGAAATTTCTCATGATCTTTGGTTCGTCTCAGTGTCTCTAATAACAGACAACCTGGATGAAGATAATAACTTGTCAGATACATTAGAGGCAGAACAGGACCAGGTGTGTAAAAAAAACAAAAACGTATAAAGATAAGTTCAATAAAACTAATCTACACTAAGCAGAGAAGAGAAAGCATATAGAAGAGTTGTGCCGTCTCAGCTGACATCAAGATATCAACAGACATAGTTCTGACTCAACATTATAGGAACTCAAATTAACACAAAAGCTTATTCTGTGACAAGAGACCATTAGATGAACATTCAACATAGACGAACGAGAGAGACAGAATGTTCCAGTCGTAAATGACATATTCTTTCTGGACAAGCTTAATGCCCAAGATAGAATGATTCAAGTAACAGAACATCTTGTACAATGTTTGAGTTCACTGTATGAACAGAGTAGTTATTGGCTGTTTGAAGCAAAACACAAGCAAAATACTTCATGAACTATTAGTCTTGTTGTTTTATGGTGCAAACATTCACTTTAATGTTTGCGTAGAAGGAACATAGACCGTTTGTGGCACAGCCCTAATCAGCGAACATTAAGGCCTTATAAAAAGAACATAGACTGTTTGTGGCACAGCCCTAATAAGCAAACATTGAGGCCTTATAAGAATAGCATAGACCATTTGTGGCACAGCCCTAATCAGCGAACATTAAGGCTTTATAAGAAGAACATAAACCGTTTGTGGCACAGCCCTAATCAGCGAACATTAAGGCGTCATAAGAAGAACATAGACCGTTTGTGGCACAACCCTAGTCAGCGAACATTAAGACCATATGGGAAGAACATAGACCGTTTGTGGCACAGCCCTAATCAGCGAATATTAAAGCCTTATATGAAGAATATAGACCGTTTGTGGTACAGCCCTAATCAGCGAATATTAAGGCCTTATAAGAATAACATAGACCGTTTATGGCACAGCCCTAATAAGCAAACATTGAGGCCTTATAAGAATAACATAGACCGTTTATGGCACAGCCCTAATAAGCAAACATTGAGGCCTTATAAGAATAGCATAGACCGTTTGTGGCATAACCCTAATCAGCGTACAGTAAGGCCTTATGGAAAGAACATAGACCGTTTGTGGCACAGCCCTAATCAGCGAACATTAAGGCGTTATGGGAAGATCCTTTTGTTTTCAAGCTTTCCGAATACATTGTGGAATTCTATATGTTGGTCATATTACAAACATGGGCTATACGTTTTTACGTTGAGCTTACTGGGTTAAACTAAAAAATAGGCAACTTTTCACTGTATTTTTTGAAAACCTTGAGTTGTTAAACATGTTTATAACAAACGTATATAGCAAGCAGGGTATATACTCTAAGACAATAACTTCACTTAAAAACACATTTTCAGTCTGATATTCTAGTGTCTGACAGACACATATTACTCTCTTTTAATTAAGTCTTGCAGATATATCAAAATTCTATAGAAAAAGTGGGTATACGTGAGTAGTTTAAGGAACAACTTTCAGACTGACAACCCGTTTTCATGGGGAGATAAAGAAATATTCCTCTTACTAACCTAAGTCTAAGGATTACGGTAAATAATACTAAGCTTTGTGTACAAAAAATAGATGAATCTCAAACTGGATTTTACGAAACAAGTCGTTACCAGACGTTTCTATAAAACATGTATTGGTTATGTTTGTTTGTTTGTTTTGGAATTTCGCGCAAAGCTACACGAGGGCTATCTGCGCTAGCCGTCCCTAATTTAGCAGTGTAAGACTAGAGGGAAGGCAGCTAGTCATCACCACCCACCGCCAACTCTTGGGCTACTCTTTTACCAACGAATAGTGGGATTGACCGTCACATTATAACGCCCCCACGGCTGAAAGGGCGAGCATGTTTGGTGGGATGCGGATTCGAACCCGCGACCCTCAGATTGTGAGTCGAGCGCCTTATCCACCTGGCCATGCCGGGCATTGGTTATGTAGTTTATAAAAACAAAATATCCAACCAAATATTGTGAAAATAGTGGTCAAGAGGTGTTTATGTATATCTTATATTGATTAAGTAATTTACAAAAACACAATATTAAACCAGGTATTGTGAAGCTAGTCGCTATGAAATGTCTGTGCCTTGTTTTCTGACCAGGAGGTCTATTAATACAAAAAGTATTATTCTAATCAATCTACCAATCATCGAAGTGTGAAAGAAGTGGATTCTCGGATCCTGTTAAAATTCATTCAAATGTTTGGAAATCTTTAAGCAGGCTTCTTAATGGTCGTTTAGCCATCTAAATTTTCGCCATTTTTTCTATTCCTATACTAATGTTTCCAGAAGTGGCTTTTCTTCTTCAAACATAATTAATGGATTTTGTAAGCACCCTTCTAAATTGATGTCGTTTTCAGGCAGAGAATCACATTTTGTGTTTCAGAACAATGTATTACCATGTTGATGATGTTAGTAATGGATCTAATCCTGCACTTGCTGTGGCTAATTGTTCTTTTTGTTTTCTATGAAGTACAGTGGACGAGCTTAAGTTCTTTCCTCTAGAAGAATGTTGATGATATATTTACTATGTTTCTATCGCAGTGCTACGTTGAGGAATTTTGAGACATATTTGAACAAGAAACATAAAGTTTACAGTTGAATGTAAACAAAAATCTATTTTGTCACTCTTGGATACTTTAGTATATATTCGACGGGATATTTTTTGAAGTGGGCATATGTCGTAAACCAAATTATCAGGACTTTATACCCATTTTTGTAGTTTTCTTCCTAAGGAACATGAGATTAATTTTTTTAATATACTAATTAATCATGCTTACAGGATAGTCAACAGTTAGTCTATCTTTGATGATGAAATAAATTGCATCAAACCATTTTTGAAACGTAATTAACTTAATAGTCTTTGTTTGTTTTGAATTTTCGAGCAAAGCTACACGAGGGCTATCTGCGCTAGCCGTCCCTAATTTATCAGTGTAAGGCTAGAGGGAAGGCAGC
>NW_013667639.1:117149-125783 GCF_000517525.1 Limulus polyphemus
GTGATCGAGTTCATAGAAATAATTAGTTGAAATAGTTGTATTTTTATTTGTTATCCCCCATTTTTACTGTTTATCTGTTTATTTCTCACTCACTATCTTTGGCCTTCTTTATGGGCCTATTTTCTTTCATGCTTATTAAATTTGCGTGTACTCATCACAGAGTAACTTACGCTTGTAAAACAATTAACTTAAAATGAAGACAAAGTTTGGCGGTGGTAAAACATAGCTTAAAGTTCTAGAATAAGAACAAAGCTACGACACAGTGTTATCCTAAAGTTAAATTTTCATTAAAAGCAAATTATTTTGTATTTATAATAAGACCACACAAACCCACACACAACACACACACACACACACTTTGTGACCTTGTAACCAACATTCAAATTTATAAGAAGTGAATTATCGAACACTTTTAATTAATTCAACACAAGTTCAAATCTGCGTGACTAAATATATATATAAAAATTATCCTCGTGTATATGAAATAGTCCATAACTTCCCCTTTCACAAATCTAGTTGGAAAAATAATTTTAGTGATTCGATTTTACACTTTCTTTGTTTTATTATTATTATTGGTAATCCTGGGCATTGCTTCTACGATCCATCATACCCGAATGACGACAAAGGTAAGACGACCATATTTTGTAAACCAGATCTGAGGACACTTGTATAAAAAATCTTTACCTCATATTTTGTAAACCAGATCTAAGGACACTTGTATAAGAATTTTTGCCTCATATTTTGTAAACCAGATCTAAGGACATTTATATAAGAATTTTTGCCTCATATTTTGTAAACCAGATCTGAGGACACTTGTATAAGGTTATTTACCTCATATTTTGTAAACCAGATCTAAGGACACTTGTATAAGGTTATTTACCTCATATTTTGTAAACCAGATCTAAGGACACTTGTATAAGGTTCTTTACCTGTACTCGTCGTAATTCCAGATGCAAGGAACATTTACACATCTTTGAAATTAAATTGCCATTTTCACTTGTTAACAGTTAACTCAAATACAACCCTAAATCTCGGGCCTTAGTAGTACGTCATCACTTTTAAAAAAAGAACAGGGAAATATTCTATGATGTATTCAAGAGTGTAACTATGGCGACTGCATCAATGTCGTCACAAGACGATGCTATACCTAAAGCTAATAATAACAGTTGGTAATTTATTATTTCTAATATAGTTCTTCTTCAGGCATCTTGATATAAGCAATGAAATCTAAGTGTATTTCGGTAGCTATTTCTTCGAACTGAGACACTTACGAGGATTATCATCATCTGTGGACTGTCTATTAAGTAGGAGACAAAAGAGTCAATCAACAATTGTATATAAAATATAGATTTAACTATAACAGATGTCTACATTTTAGAATATTATCGGTTATTGCGTAGCTCCATTTGTTTTTTATTGTGTTTCCAGACGTTTTTGTTTTCCTATTCTCTGCTCTTGCAGTTGTCTATATTTTCTTTAAATATGCTAGGACTTTTCCTCTTGCTACCAACTCCATTACAAGCCCAACAACTCTTACAAAATTTCCATAGCAAACATGTTCATTTACATTCACTTTCAAACAACCTTTAAGAAGTAACTTTGTTTTCCCATTAGAAAATTCTACATTTTCTGAAACAATTCAAAATTGTTTAGCTGGGTACAAGTTGGTAAATAAGGTTTACCTTAATGTCGTAACGTATAATTATTTATCAAGTTGTTACTAGACAACACAAGAATATTTTATTACTTAAACAGAAAATACT
Organism: Limulus polyphemus; assembly: GCF_000517525.1. Lineage (NCBI taxonomy): Eukaryota > Metazoa > Arthropoda > Merostomata > Xiphosura > Limulidae > Limulus > Limulus polyphemus. Next base: position 118,913 of record NW_013667639.1, read on the forward strand.
TGAAATAGTTTCTTATTAGGCTTGACTGTTGGTTTCTACGGAACTGGAATGCAACATAAGAGGATTATCTTTTGCATAATGCATTGATCATTCACAACCCCATTAGTGCACTTAGAATTTATCTTTGTATTTTGGTGAAAATTTAATGCTCCTTGTACGATCGAACACGAAAGATTTAGATGTAAGACTTCTAATTGGCTGTTTTGTACTTATGGCCATTGATTTACATACACATGAGAGTGAAAATTCAATGAGCTAACAATTACGTTAAGAACTGACATATCTGAACAGACAGTGAATAATATTTCAAGATCAACAGAATCGTGTATCAGCGTTCCATTCTGAGTCTTTCGGCTTCTGTCTTTACAAAGGACTAGGCAAAAGCTGTAAAAGAGCTGTTGAGCATTCTATTATAGAGAGTAGCTATTAGGGCTGTAAAAAAACTCAAACCCCATTTGTTGTACCAGCCTCTCTATACACGGAGATTGTCTAAAGAAAGCACCATAGTAGTGATTTTCCGCTTCAGTATATGAGTGTAAAATGAAAGATAATTGCAGAAAATCAACCAAATAAAGTATATATCGATCTGCAGAATGAATTATAAACAATCATAAGATTATAAAGAAAGGTCAAAGTTTCGCTAAATGATCCTCAAAAAATGATTTAATGTAAAATGTTGGTCATGTTTGTCATTATAAAAACAATTTCAATCCAATTTGTTGTACGTCTTATATATGTACATGCATATATGTTAGAGTATTAAGTCATTTACACTTAACACACACAAAAAGAAATAGTAACACATGGATGAACAAAACACTAACAATTTTTCTTGGTGTAAAAATTGAGGAAATGGATTTTATGTTGTTCTTATGTTTAATGCACATGCTAGTTAATAAGCCCTTTACCTATATTTCAGGCACCATATTTGACATGTTTCTGGCTAATAATATAAGCCTTATTATGCTCTTAATACTTTACAAATATTTTATGAAGAGACTGCATCGCTAACTATATTATATACTCAAGTTTATGAAACATTATTCCTTCACAGACATAATTTCACGTTTTCTCAGTTTTTGCACCCATAATATACAAAAAATATACGTGCAGACCTTGTCTCCAATTAAGTTATGCCCAAGCTTATAATGTGACTAAAATTAGTTCTTTATAGGCATAAACGAGGACGCAAGTACAATTATTCATGTCTGTATACAAAGTTCCAATTTTCTTCTTTACGGCTCATCAGTATATAGTTGCTTTTTTATGTATGGTCGTGTGTCTGTCTGTATTGAACAGTTTGTTAAAATATCATTTATCTGCAGTTATTTCACATGATTAAATTTGTATAAATGCACATAATTTTTAAGACTCCCAATTTGCGGCTATTTATATTCCATGACTTTCGAAATTTGATGTTGGCATTTTCGGCCTGAATGGTTTCTTCAGCGCACAGGGGATGAACGACCAGTCCAAAGATCCCTAGGATGCAGATATGTCCGTACCTAGTTTTAAACTATTGACAGAAAAGAAGGCTGTTACCAATACTCGCTGCCACATTGGCTTTTTCGGCTATTCACGAAAAATGGGATTGACTGCCACACTTATAAGGCACTCACAGCTGAAAGTGTGGAACATGCAAACCTTAGACCTTCCTAACAGCAGCCTGATACGCTAACCACTCAACCAGGTCTCCCTCGAATTTCGAAAGAGACTTCTTCACATTCATTATTATTTGTTTGTTTGTTTGGAATTAAGTACAAAGCTACACAATGGGCTATCTGTGCTCTGTCCACCACGGGTATCGAAACCAGATTTCTAGCATTGTAAGTCCACAGATATACCGCTGTGCCACTGGGGGGGGGCATTCATTATTACCAATACTACTATCTAATTTGTTGTAGACATTAAAATAATAAGTCAGATGTAAAGAATTTCTTTATATGTTATCAAGTTATAAAAAATATTGTAAAATTGTCATCCCCTAATCACTCCAACTTTGCATATAGATTTCACTCTTAAGTACTTAAAAGTCATTAAATATCTGCGCAAAAGAGAACATTTAATTCACTGAATACACTTTATAATCAAACTAATTAGAGAACATCATCTAGTTTTAATTTAGCACCAATCTTTGTAACGTTCCACTTGTTTGGAGATAGTAATATTTTGGTTGGAAGATTTACAATTCAATGTTTCAACCTTTCTTGATCTTTTGATTTTCCGAACTCTAACTATATATCGTGGTAGTATTGGGCATATCAGTAGAAACATTCCTCTAATTTATTTTTCTACTTCCTTTGTTTAATTTGAAAAAAAAAGAAAGAATATTATCTTTATGTCGTGTAAACTCATTTTCGTCTGCTTAATGATTTAGTCACAGACTATAAAAGTTAGATATTTTACTGGGTGCCTAATACTGACGATTCTTTACAAATGTTAGATGAAGCTGTAAGTAATCATGTTTCGAAATGTATAGGGCTAGCTAAAATGATTTCACGTTCGGGAACAGTGTATGTAACCAACCCATAGCTGGGCTTACACAGCAATTAAAAAAACAACAATAAATATAAAATCTAGGACTTGTAAAGACCACCAAATTTCATGGATAAATTATATTTTTTTATTTTAAGTTATTACATGTTAGGTCACTTCTAATTCTCAGAACTGAAGCGTTTCTCAGTTTATAAAACACCTGGCTGTTAATATTTATTTTAAAAAGTACTGCAACATTATTCTAAGGGGCTTTTTAAAGATAACTAGTCATTTTCAGATAAGGTTGAGATAATTTAATCACCTATCAAACGAACCTCGTTTACACTTTTAATATACTTTAAAATCTGGATTGTTTTCTGTTGTAACAGATTACGTTTTTTTTTTAACAACCTTAATCAGGTTTAAGTTAGTAGTTAGCTGCCGATTAAAAGTTTCAACGTTTGAACTTACGATATGCTACGAAACATGCTCCTCATTTTCAGCTGTGGAAGCGTTATGAAAATAACGGTCAATATCTCGTTAAAAGTAGCCGAGTAGGCGCCGGTTGTTGGTCATTGGTTGGCGTCCATCTGGTTAGGATATGTCTGAACCTTGGTTCTCTAACACGGCCATGTGCTGCATAAGACGTCTTTAAATTGAAAATACCAAATTATAACAACCCAGATGTAGTGAAACTTGAGAATATTTTAATTGGATTAAAAAAAAATGTTTTCCAAATTCATATAACGTATTTGAAATGTTTTAGTTTCTATATTAAGCTACTAATCATTATTTCCTAAGACATTTGTAAGTCTTAAAATATCCAGGGAAATCTCTGTACAAAAAAAAACTATCTCTCTACCTAATGTGTGAGGGTATATATATATATAAAGCATTGCCATTGTTGGCTCTAGCTGTCAACTTGATGTCATAACGGATAATGCCTGTAATAACAGCATCAAATGCATTGGGGATATCCCATCTATCAGGTAATATCCAAAAGCTGATTGTAAATTAATGTGCTATCATGGACAACCAATTAAGGGTACGGAGCTGAGTGCTTACACCCACAATGTCGCAACTCCTACTTCTCTTCAAATATGGCCATCCTTTATCTGTTCTTTTATGAAAACTGCTATTAAATCTTAATTTATACACCAACACCTTCCATTACACAGATGGTTTAATTTCCATAAATAACTTGAATTTTACACCTAACGTAATATATCCGAGAGAACTTCCAATAGAAAGAAGCAATAGTAATGATGTTCGTGCTAATTATTTAGATTTAGATATTAATTTTGTAGAAGGCAGAGTACGGTTGATTAGTTTTGATAAAATAAAAGAATTTAATTTTCCCATCCTTTATATCCCTACCCCCAGTAGTGTTGTTACAAGGTATTATTATTATATTTCAGTTAAAATGGTTATTCATAGTCTGTAACAATAGTAAGTCTTTTATGGATAATGTTTTATTATTCATAAATAAAGTGAAAAATAATGGATATAAAGACTGGCAATTAAATAAATACGAAAATACTAAAAAAATAAACTTTCGAATATGGAAAATACCTCATGGAGATATTAGAGGTCGCTAGTTACTCTTGGTTTATAAGTAGCTAATTTTTGAAAATATAATTTCATTCAGTATACCGGGACGGAAAGACTAACTTCAAGTAGCTGGGCTTGTCTCGGCTTTCCCGTGTTATACTTGAATAAATTTGGGTATGTAAGAACTATTTAGTAAGATCATTTAGTTCCATTTGATATCTTTTTATAAAGGCAGAAACTGAGAGTTTCACAAGGTAGAGAAATTAGGGTGGTTTCATTTCTACTTTAAGAACTCTGAAGCTAACTGCCTTCCCACAACTGGCTGCAGACAGTGAAATGCAGTAGGAGTTGAGAAGTTGTAGGTGTAAACACTCAACTCCATACCCTTAATAGATTTTCCATGATAGCTGACTAGTTTAACATCAGCGTTTGGATTTTATTTGATAGATGGGATATCCCCAACACATTTGGGTGCTATTACCACAGGCATTATCCATTATGATATCAAGTTGACAACTAGGACCGACGATGGCAATTCTACCCAATGCTCATTGTCTGTCTTCCTGGTGTCAATAGTTGTTGTGATGAACTGGCTGAACCAATTCAGATTAATTTGATCGAATTTAAATGGATGAGAATTCGGACGAACAGTTCAAGTTTGACAGCTATTTCAATTTTATCATCTTAATGACACGAACAGGGTATCGGTAAACAACGCCAAACGAAAGTGACATTTAACGTTGCGAGTAACACATACACATTTTTTATCGGATTGCACACTACCGTTCAAATAATGGTAGGATTTTACTTCTAACGTAGCAGGGATTTAGGTTTATTGTGTAGAACCAGGGGTACTCGAAGATTATGCGATCTCTCTTTGTCCCGTTCGCGGTTGAATGTATTTCTTGAAAGAGGTGAAAACTTACACCCCGGTGCGGAATCGAACCCTAGTATTCTGTGTGACAGGCATGGGTACTCGCCACCATACTTAAAATAGTCTTTTTTTCCATGCCAGGTATAGAACCTGGGCTTTGTAGTGGTAGGAGGAGGTCCATATATCCATATATAGCATTATTTGTAAAGTATGGCACTGCCAATACCTTTACTGGTACTTTATATTTTAAAATAAACTAAGAAAATACAACATTTAAAGATGGTATGTGATATAATATCACACTAAAACATAATAATTTTAAACATTTTTCTCTGGACCATTTTAATGATTTTTCAATGTTGAACTTCCTCAACTAAGTAGCTCTACATCCTAAAATCTTTGGTTATTTACTTTTAAGGTCTTTTTGTAATTTCTTCCTACCCGTCGCAGTAAAACTCTCCTACGGATAATTTCCCATTAATTACTCAATATAAAAAATACGGCTCCGCTTGTCTCAAAGATAGAAAAATTATTTCACAAAATTCTTTTTTTAATATAGCAACGCACCAAATACAATTAAAAATATTTATTTCATAAGATAAAATGCCTATTAATCTTAATAAACGTTGCTTTAAAGATTTAACATGGATAAACCTTTATGCTTTATCATTTCGTTTGATATAATTATATCATATTTTATTGCTTAGCCCTTAATATAAATAACCTACAATTTTTTTTTAACCTCTGAGGCTTACAATTTTACTTAATCTATTTACATTTGTTTGTTTTTACATCGCACTATATAAGTAAAAACATTAAGTTAGGTATGCTGTTGTGTTGAATTTTACTGTTAAATAAAAACTTACCGTAATCTGTAAGTACCCGCAAGCCCCCAGTGGCACAGCGGTATGTCTGCGGACTTACAACGCTAGAAACTGGGTTTCGATACTCGTGGTGGGCAGAGCACAGATAGCCCATTGTGTAGCTTTGTGCTTAATGACAAACAAAAGTACCCGCAACATCTTGCGACTGATTACAAAAGCTTTATTTGTGAATTTTTGGCTATTATATATCTGAACAATTTTGATCTGTTTTATTCAATACATTGTTTATGCAGTGTGTACGTATAAAATTTTTTTTTTCAAGTTTCACCGTCAAAAAATATTTTGTTTTTATTCTGTCAAGATGAGACACTAGATGTGTCTGGAAATATAGAACTTTAACAGTATTCACTTGGCTAATCGAGTTTGTCACAATCTATGAATCGAGTCCAATCAGTTGTACAAACTGACAAGTACAAAGAAAACCATTCCTAACAAATTTTACGTTTACAAAATAAAAAATCTCTGAAACTGCTTCAGGAACTGATTAGGAATGCTGCAAATTTCTTATTAATGTTTCTATGCAGCTTTTCAGTTATAGACACCGTATCTTTAAACGTAATTTTGTTCTTTACGTTTTCCTTGGATTATAAATAACTTCCTTTGTACATTTAGAATAGATTTAAGGTTTAAATAATATAGTATCCATCATTTGTATGTATATGGTTCATCTAGTGGAAATATAGTACGTATTGTTATCACGCCTTTGTTCGCAAACCTAAAATTTGTGTTTTTCAAATCCGTGTCTAATCTCCCGGAATGACAGTCAATAACAGTAAGACAATATATAGAAAGTAGTAATGTTACTGAGTTCCCATTGAGCGAACTCTTTTGATCAACAATAACGTAAAAAACAACATTTTAAATGTAATTTAAAATTATTAAAGTGCTTGTAAACCAAACTTTCATGCAATGTGTGACACTTCAGCATAAACTGTGCCTTAGAAACAAGAACTGGCGTGGTTGTATTCTGAAAATGGGTTGGTTACTACATAGAATCCCTCTCAAAAGCCAGAAGTGACGTGGTTGTATTGTGAAAATGGGTTGGTTACTACATAGAATCCCTCTCAAAAGCCAGAAGTGACGTGGT
>NW_013667639.1:126451-127704 GCF_000517525.1 Limulus polyphemus
GGTTGTATTGTGAAAATGGGTTGGTTACTACATAGAATCCCTCTCAAAAGCCAGAAGTGACGTGGTTGTATTGTGAAAATGGGTTGGTTACTACATAGAATCCCTCTCAAAAGCCAGAAGTGACGTGGCAGCATTTGAAAATGGGTTGTCTACTACACAGAAACCCTCTCGAAAGACAGAAGTGACGTGGTAGTATTCTGAAAATGGGTTGTCTACTACACAGAAACCCTCTCGAAAGACAGAAGTGACGTGGCAGTATTCTGAAAATGGGTTGTCTACTACACAGAAATCCTCTCCAAAGCCAGAAGTGACGTTGGCAGTATTATGAAAACGGGTTGACTATTACACAGTGTATTAGCTTGTGTTCTTAAAATTTAAAGGCTCTTTAAATTTCATAGATTGATAAATACCAACTTCACCATAGAAAACGTAATTCTGCTTAGTTCAATCTGGTATTATCACCACCTTTTTTTCATGGGAAATCAAACATGAATGTGTTTCCTCAAATTTTCTGAAGCATTATTTACAAAATTTTCCATGTCATTTAATATATATATCTATAACTAAGATTCATATATTGATTTTCTTTTTCAATAAAAATACTGAGTTTGTCAATCTAATAGCTTGTCTCACAAAGTATGAAAATATGATTATACCTGTCCTCAGTCGATCAAGAAATTGCCCGTTATAATCAACTATGTTTAATATACGGGAAGACAAGTATGTTTTATGGTTGTGAATCAAACTACTTTTGAATTTTCTCTTTCTAACGTTCAATTCAAATTGAACTTGTTGTTGGTATTAAGCATACATTAAAACTATTTTATTAATAAAGAGAACCAAATATTATTCACAGGTTACTTTTAATATACGCCATATTTTAACATTGACACGTGTCTATACGTAAGCAGATAAGTTATAGGATCATTGATTCAAGTGAAGGCAGTATACTCTATTTACTCAGTGATAAGGAAATTATTTCCATTTGAAAAGTAAAGAGTGAATGACACCGTCATCGGTATAGGTATACACTTACAAATATGTAAAACGAATACAGGGTTAAGTGGGTGAGCGAACTAGTAGAATGATAAATGGGTAACAGATAGGCATATAACTGAATTGCCTTGTGGATATTTTGGTTTACTATATGAACATATACATAAAGCTGGAAGAATTGCCCTAGTGGATATTTTGGTTTACTATATGAACATATACATAAAGCTGGAAGAATTGCCTAGTGGATATTTTGGTTT
>NW_013667639.1:128637-130220 GCF_000517525.1 Limulus polyphemus
TGGATGTTTTGGTTTACTATATGAACATATACATTAAACTGGAAGAATTGCCTAGTGGATACTTTTGGTTTACTATATGAACATATACATAAAACTGGAAGAATTGCCTAGTGGATATTTTGGTTTACTATATGAACATATACATAAAGCTGGATGAATTGCCTAAACATTTTGTTATAATGATGATTGTCTTATGTGCTACACAGACCTGCACCCTGGGACTAAAATGAAAGCCTTATCGTGTACTTCTTAAGTATTTTCAAACCTATACTTAGATCGATAAAACTTAAGAAATGTTAACCACTTTTCATTCACTATACGGTTGAAAATTTATAAGCGGTTTAGATTAAAAAACACTGGATGTATATTAAAACATCATTCAATCATTAATGATTAGGCCTTTTAAAAATGTTTAGATTAACAAAATAGGGAATATAGTTTTATCCACTTTTCACTCACTAATAGTTAGGTCTTTTAATACAGCTTAGATTAGAAAACTAGATATGTGTTTTAACCACTTTTCAGTTACTGATGAGTGAACACAGGTACGATCTGCCATGTAACAATACATGTTATGTTATTGTATCAAAGCTCTAATAGACGTGATATTACTTGGAACTCGGTACTAATAGACTTTCGTACCACCCGCCTGCCCATCAATATAACGAAACATTTCAGTTCATAGTGCCATCTAGACGCGTATGATTGCACCCAAAACTCAATCACTTGTACAATATTGGGATTGAGATGCCTCAAAGTAATATTTCTACCAGTCATCTTGTTTATATAAGTAATTTTATTAGAGACAAACAAACAAAAAATGTTTTTGCTACTTATCTGTTTAAAACTAGCCAATGTGAGCACGGCAATGATACTTCAGTATACAATGTGTACGACAATAAAATAATTTACTGATGGTTTGTTGAGGTCCATAGGAGTCCGTAATGAAAACAGTTTAATAATCCAAAAAGTTGGATCGAGTTATGTATAGCTTTAAAGGGAATAGAAAATAAATGTAAAATGCCAGGATATTAAACCAAAACAGGTGAAAAATAAATATCTGATTCGGTTTGGTCGCCCCGGAAGACCACCAGTTTTTTTTTTTTGCCTGGTTTATCTTAATAAGATTTTTTCAGTGTATTTTAAACTTGACTTTCATTCCTGTGAAAATATGCTATATTTAATTTCTCTGAAATTTTAGAGCGATATTTTGACAAGAAGCACAATTTTGTTTAGTGAAGAGAATAATTTGAATGTAAAACATACTATTGTTACAATCACGAAACACGCCGTTTCGTAGTTATCTGGCTTTTTTATTAAGCAGCATAATTGCTTATTACTTACAGAAGCAAGAATGCAAATAGTTTATGTTCATATTGTAAATGCTAAAATATATTTTATCAATATAATCTAGCAAGTTTCACTTGCCAAGTTGACGATGTTTAGAATTATTACCAAAATAAAATGAAATAATTATATATATATATATATATTGTGACGAATTTATTATTATATATTTATTTTAATATTAACGTTTCTTTGGATTAAATTTATATTTAGAATTATGCATAACTCGTACTGTT
>NW_013667639.1:130303-141037 GCF_000517525.1 Limulus polyphemus
ATATGTATGTAATAGTGGTTGGAGACGGCTGGAATGGGTAATGAAGAAAAACTTTAATATAAATTTAACATAACAGCAAATGTACAACGTTTCGACAAGGTTTTGTCATCATCAGGTACCTTATATTAAAGTTTTCTTCATTACCCCATTCAAGCCGTCTCCAACCATTATTAGTCTCAAAATTGGGGTTCCTCATCATCGAAAATATATGTATGTACGTAAACGCTTAATGTAGTTTTGTATTTTGTTACCTAATCTCAATTTTCTAGAAACTCTCCACACGCCTATAAATATAAGTAAAATAAAAAGAGTAAGTATTATTAGTTTGCTATAAAAAGTGTGCTATAAACTTTCTAAGCTATTACTGTAATTGTTACAATGCTTATCAATCAGAAAACTTCAGATATTTGACCAAAAGCATTTACAAAGTTCGAACATTACAAATCACTTAACTTCAGTGAATTCTCACCGGACATTAGTACTTTTACGAAAACACTGTATAACTTCACGGTGAAAAACTCGGCGTGTGTGGCTGTTGAATAACGAAAGACGGAGCTAGCTAGCTCCCCGTGAAGTGAATCGTACCTACATCAACTCGTATGTAACTCACTCATCGTGAACCTTCGATAAGGTATCAAAAAAATTCCAGACTATAATAAAGACTTTATATTGCTTCTAAGTTAGTAATTTTTGTATATAAATCATTGTTTGTAATAACCATTATTGTAAATTGTATTGTTGTTTGTATATTAAAACATATTTGTGTCAAAAAAGAAAACTGTGTGAATCAATATTGTTGGCAAATATCATAAATTGGAGATATATCGGCATACATTTAAATACTGAATCCAAAGTACAATTTAACTACTGAATTTAAATTATTATTTAGCTCGATTTCAAACCATTCAAAATTTTAATACGCAACTATATATATATATATATATTCTATGTAGTTATTTGTCCATTTTTATTCTTATGATACAAACATGACTAATTTCGTGTAGTGTTTTAGAAGGATTTATCCTCATTCGAATATTCTTTTGCTTTATGTCGAGCTTTATTAAGTATGTTTTCATTCCCCACATAAAAAACGTCTTCATGAAGTATGGTAATGACTCAATGCAATATCTTGGACAATATCACAAGTCGAGGAATGTTTCTCTGACATAAGGATTCCTTCTCACACATTGTGTGTGCCCAGCATAAATTAAAAGTTCAAACATTTCACAGTGAAGATGTGAATGGGAATTCAAGGAATCTTCTAGATTAATGAGTCTAATCAACCGTATATCAAGTAGTTTCTTTCGAGTTTAGAAAAGCACAACAAGATAGAAAACCGTCTTCCATAAAGAGCGAAGAAACGTTTCAGATTACATAGAAGTGTTTGATGTTTACTGAAAAGCTTTTATCTAAATGAAAAACGAGAACATAGACCAAAGTTACACATCTTACTGCAAACACATATTCGGGAAATAACAGTAAAACGTCTACTGATAATTGGACTACTATTATTGGAACGTGAATAACAATTATCTCGGTGAATTAAAAAAACTTCGAAAGGTAATGGTGTGAAAAATGTTCTATGTGTGTATGTATCTATCTATATATATTCGTGTTTGTCTTTCTGATAGAAAAATAGGTAGAAGGTGTACTTTAATACACAAATGAAATTGAAGAATGGTAAACGATATTATACTATTGTATCTTCGAATGCATTAGATCAGTTCTGATATTCTAAACAGTTAGTTTAATGGTTTTATGGGGTCATCAACAGAAGCGTGAGAAGAGAGCAGAAAAAAGATGAAACCTAGGATATTAAGTAAGTTAGTCACAAAGCGTAAAATATTAGAGAAAATTAATAGTATGTAATTTATTATAATATAAAAAACTACCAATCTTCCTTGTAAAATAAACATTCATAACATGGTAAAAGAATTTGAGTAGTTTTAAATGGTCTAGTGCTTACCGTACCAGATTGTGAAACTGAGGGTACCTGGTTCGCGTCCTGTTACACTTTGAGGTCATGGATACTTTATAAGAGTTCTTGGCAGTTCTGTTGAATTGCTGCATTCCTTCTAGTCTGTCAGTTCAAAAGTTGGGTTAGCTAGCGCAGATAATCCTAGTGTAGCTTTGCGAGAATTTTCAAAACAAAGTTCTGAAAGCTGGTATATGACGAAATAGTGATGTCCATTTTGATCCAAATATATAGGTAGTGACACAGATTACTCTATTAGTAAACGTAGTAATTAGGTGTTTTTGATAATTTTTATGTAGACCGTTTTCAGACAAATATTAGTTAAACATGTCTGACTACTAAATCACTAAAAATAACATTACATTTAACAACAAATTTTAAATAGATCACATAAGCACCTACAAGGGAAATAAATAAATATATAACCATCAAAACGTAAATCTTAGCACAAAGTTCTTTAAATACTGGATTGCAGAATGAGCTTTAAATACTAATCTAATAAATACCATCAGCTGTCCATATATGTATATTATGTGAGTGGGAACAAATTCTAATTATTTTTGATGAAATTGAAATGGTTTTGTCGTTTGGTAAATAACTGGTATTTAGATGTAATTAGTTAAGGGCTAAGCCTGGCGTGGCCTATTGTTAGCGTGTTAAACTGCGGATCGGAAGAGCCATTATTATAGTTGTGTTATGTCGCTGAACTCATTCCGTACTTCTAGATGTGGGAGCATTACTAAGATAATTTTTAGTATTCAAATCAGCAAGTCACGTGATAACCGCAACCGATGTAAAGACACTGGCTGATGATATCGTAAACCGGTCTCTTGGAAAAGGTGCGCAATAGTTTATTTCGACGCGAAATATTCAGACACTCGGATCAGAAAGATGTGGCAGATCAGTGATTTGGAATTTCCAAGGCGGGGATATCCCTTGAACTTATTGACATTGGAAGACAAATAACTCTTGGGCTACTCTTCTAAGAAACATCGGCCTTGCATTCGTTGTTGTGCCTGTAGGATTTATATTAATCAATGGAATAACTTAAGTAGAATAACGAAATTTGATTTTGGAATACAAAGTTAACATAACAATAGCGTGTGTTATGTCACTATATCAGGAAGAGACTGAAATAGTGTACATCGTGCTTGCTTTCCAAAAAATCCTTAAACCTCATGTATTAATGTTCCGTCCCAGGTAGAGCTGGGCGTGGCCTGATAGTTAGAGTGCCTGGACTGTGAATCCGTTGCAGCAGATACTTTGGGCTGCGAGTGCACTATACGAGTGACGGTTAAATCCCACTATTTTGTCCAACAAGAGTGCCCTAAGGTTTAGTGTTGGACGCTGTTAACTACAGGCGACTTTCTTCAGTCTAAAATTAGGGATAGCTTTTGCACAATTGTCATTATGTAGCTTTTCTGAAAAACAAAACAAATCCATGCATTCTTCGGATTTTTAACTTTTGCTAAACCAACAAAAAAATCATAAAAAGAAGATGACAAGAATAAACATAATGCATTAGTGACATGAAGGCTATACATATATATGACATATAAAAACGTTTTGATATAATTTGATATCATAGCTCTTTGGAAAATCCTGAATTCGAGATGTAAGGGTCTTATACAGCAAAGTATTAAACCATCTCCAGCGTACTTTGATTATATCGTTTGGAAAGCGAGAATGATGTTCGAATGTAAAGGCTTTACAAAATACATTATAGTTTACATTTCAATATAATTTTCATCCCATATCAATGAAACATTCTGCTTGATATTCGACACATAAAGGATTTATATTAGCAAAATATCAAAATATGATTATATGACTTTGGAAAAGCGTAAATGAGGCTCAAACGTAAATTGTTTACTTAATATCTTAATAAACGTATACAGTATAGTCTAAGTGTATAACTTTCGAAAAATCTGAGAAATCTGGCAGCAGTTCATATTCTGATTATCATCACTGTATTATCTAACAAAAAAAAAACTTAAAAAATGACGCAGTTGAGTGACTTTTCATAAAACCAATTCTTTATGATTTTTAAAAAGGTTTAAATCGAATTTGTATAATAACTTGGAACCATCACATGGAACTGACTAATGAAAACCAGCAATATTGTAAAATAATCTATTTTATTTCCTTACATTTAGAATAATGTTTATATTAATCTAAAGCTTTGGAAATATATTTCAAAAAAAACAATACATGTTTTTAATTTAAACTGTGTAAGAATTTAGAATTAATCTACATATGTACTTTCTCAACAAGAAACTTTGTCGGGGTAGATCGATAAAATCCAACATAGGCTAAGCTCGTTGAAAACAAATTAGACAAACATGCTTTTCATAAAAGAAATATTGATACCTCGATGACTAATTTTGAGGGAAATAATATCAATTAAATTTACATTAAACTTTGGAAACCTCTCGTTGAACAATCATAACGAAATGCTTTGATTATTTTTAATATAACAATGAAACGAGAGTTTTCTTATTAGTTAATACAATTTTGGTTTATTTACTTCTGTAGGAGCACTTCTGATTTTTACGAACACTGAAGAACACTAATAAGTTTTCTTATTAGTTAATACAATTTTGGTTTATTTACTTTTGTAGGAGCACTTCTGATTTTTACGAACACTGAAGAACACTAATAAGTTTTCTTATTAGTTAATACAATTTTGGTTTATTTACTTCTGTAGGAGCACTTCTGATTTTTACGAACACTGAAGAATCACTTTTGATTTTACGAACTCCAAAAAAATGCGTGAAACATAATGTACAATAAAAGATCTGCGTGAACTTGTGTGATTACATATTGTACACGTGTGGTATCGGTTAGCATGTTATTTCTACTCTTAACCTGGTTACCATAAGATGTTGGAGCTGCGTCAGTGACTGAAGTACACAATTGTCGGTTGATGTTGAACGAATCTCTGGTGTCGTTTCTTCGTCTCTTGTGTTGGAAGGACTCGATAGAACAACTAGGTACTTGTGTTTTGTAATCAAGGACGTGACAACATACTTGTGAAGCACCCGTGGGGTATATGTTTCTTGTCGGTGCGCAGGATAAGAACCGACATGATTAACTAATGGAATGAAAACAATTTGCTTCTAATGGTAAAGTTTTGCTTCGATTGTTAACTTTGGATTCTGAAACTGAAATAGTCATGAGGAAGAAACAGATGTATTATTTCTCCGGAAATGTTTAGCACCAAAATCATCTTGGAACACATCATGAAGAGTGTTTGGAACGTGATAAGTCGCGATATGACGGTCTGGCAATGTTAAAGTTCGAATTTCCAAGATTAAAGCTGCTTTTGTTGACAGTCTAGCTTCGTAGAATACGTGCTGATCGTATTAATGTGTCCTGTGTGTAAATGATGTCCATCGACTCTACTGTAAACACAACAATGTATTTTACCACTACTACCGTACCCGAGGCTACAGTCTTTCATGAAGATGTGACCAGGTTCAACCTGCCTTTCCCTAAACCAACAGGTGAGTTGACTGTTGCAAATATTTTTAATTTCAACTTAACTTTTCTCGAATCTGAATCTTCTGGTCTATTATCTACATATGTGTGGCCTACCCTTTGGATCTTAAAAGTGACTATAGTATATTTGTTTTTTACTTGTACTCTAAAAAAATTAATGCTGCGATAATGTAATGCCCAACTTACTGTGCTACAAAATAAACATATATTAATTTATTTGGCAGTGCAATAACATTTTAGCTACAGGTTTTAACTATCAATTTGTACGTTTATTTTTCTATATATTTTTTTTCTATACTGAACATAAATAAAAAAAATAATGAAAAGAGAATTTTAGCCGCAATCGTATAAATATAAATATATATATATATATATATATACTTTTAAAACTGTGAAATCATAGCAGTGCCATTTGACCATGAAATAAAAAATTATTTCAATAATTAAATACTTAGATCTATAGTTTTAAATGTTAATTAAATACTTAGATCTATAGTTTTAAATGTTAATTAAATACTTATATCTAAAGTTTTAAATGTTAATTAAATACTTAGATCTATAGTTTTGAATGTTAATTAAATACTTAGAACTATAGTTTTAAATGTTAATTAAATACTTATATCTAAAGTTTTAAATGTTAATTAAATACTTAGATCTATAGTTTTAAATGTTAATTAAATACTTAGATCTAGAGTTTTAAATGTTAATTAAATACTTATATTTAAAGTTTTAAATGTTAATTAAATACTTAGATCTAGAGTTTTAAATGTTAATTAAATACTTATATCTAAAGTTTTAAATGTATATGCAAGTTATTTTGTTCTACTTTCGGGAAAAAATGTACTTATTATTTAATAAAACTAAACCTCGCACACAAATTAAGCTGAAGGGGGATAATTAGTCTTATAGGTCAGCGGTAAGTTCACTAAAATCAGGGGGTTATTTCTCCTTTGTGGACTGAGTGTAAATAATCTCTTGTGCAGCTTTGCACTAAGAAGAATCAAAACAACAAACATCACTCTGCTAAATAGAGAAATAAAGAATTAAATATGAAATTACCTAAACATCTCCAAAAACAGATAGATACAAAAAAGTTACAGCAGGCATATTCTTTCTTAGTCTAAATCATTATTGAAATAAATAGAATATATATTCTCTTCACATAACTGTCTGTGGGGTGTGTTTCAAAGATGAATTTTATTCTGAGTGCAAGCTATAAGAAAACTGTCTTGGAATAAGTATGTTAAATACAGTAGCATATGGTAGTACCAAACAACTTGAAGAACGTGAAATTATCCACGGACTTACAACACTAAAATCCGGGGTTCAATTCCATTCCTCGCGGTGAACACATCAGATAGCACAATGTGGCTTTTTTTTTCTAAAACAAAACAAAAACTTCCCGCTCATTCGTGGAGGTCTGTAATAACATTTTTCTGACGTTTACTTTCATACTTACAATACAATATCAGAAACAATTTTTGTATACTGAATATTGGTTAGAGTTAGTAGATTATAATATCGTTTACTTTTCTTCATATTCTACCTGATTTTTTAAAGCTTAATTGTTGGAACACAATATAAGAGGCATTCACGGTAATGAGTATGGTATGACCATCAAACGTTATGATCAATAATGAGATGGTTTCTACCCACTCTTGATGTGTGGGAAAAAGAACAACTGACCATCTAAAAGTAATCTTGCTTTCGTAAGGATCGGAAGGAGGAAGTAGTCCTGGCAAGGCTACGCATTGGTCACAGTTTTTAAACCATCGTTTTCTGTAATCAGGTGTTGACCCACCGATATGTAGCCATTGTGACACTCAAGTCACAATACCCCACATTTTACTGTCGTGCCGTCGTTACGACCGTGAGCGGCGGCACCATTTTAGACACATGTTTTCTAAGAGTCTACCCCTGACGTTGGACAGTGTCATTGGTAATGATGACTCTGTCCGACTAGATTTTTAATTTTTTACACACTATAAGGTCTTTTTAATTGTATATAAATCTTTTATCGACATATATTGGTTTTAACTCACTGTATTTTTACATTTTACTTTCACTGTTTTTACTGGTTATTTGGCGCAGATAGTCTCGTTGCTTTGCGCTATAAAACACCAAACAACAACATAATTATGTAAATAGTCTTTGTTAAAAGATCATATTTCTATTTGGCTTTAGATATGAACATTTTACAACATTTTGTATGTATGATTTATGTCATCTGATGGGTCAGTAGTAAGTTTAAGTACTTACGATGCTAAAATATTGAGTTCAGTTCCTTGTGGTGGACAGAGTGCAGATAGCCAATTGTGTAGCTTTGTGTCCAAAAAAACAAAACAAAACACAGCAAACAAAATTTACAAATTATAGAAAAAATAGGTTTTACGTAATATGCATAATGTCTTTATAAAAGTTTAATTTTTTATTAATATACTTGTATATATATATTAAAATACAAACTTTCAATTTTCAAATAATTCATTACATTTTGTGAATATGTTTAATTTCATCAAGTAACCAGAATATGACGAACATGTTTTACTGAACTTGACAGTTCTCAGCCTTGGTCCATCAGAACGTATTATATTGGCCCGGCATGGCCAGGTGGTTAGGGAACTTTACTCGCAAACTGAGAGTCACGGGTTCGAATCCCCGTCACACCAAACATGCTCACCCTTTCAGTCTTGGGGACCTTATTACGTGAAGTTCAATCCCTCTATTCGTTGGTAAAAGAGTAGCCCAACAGTTGGCGGTGGGTGGTGATAATTAGCTGCCTTCCTTATATTCTTTCACTGGTAAATTAGGGACGACTAGTACAGATAGTCTTCGTGTAGCTTTGTGTGAAATTCAAACCAAACTTTTTATATTTATCTTGATTGGTGCAGACATTGTAGACCCCAGAAGCTCGTGGGTTTTTAACATATAAGGAAGTAAAACCTTTTCTTTACATTTGTGTTGATTGTACTAAGGAGAGAATTACATTCTGCAATAACAATAATAGAAAGTAAGTAGCGATGTTTGAAGGAATAACTTCATGTGTATTCCGACCGCTCTGCAACTTCATTTTCTCCAGTGACTTGTAATCCTCCTTATCAGCAGTGATATACAAACTATAATATTCACTCTAGTTTTAATACCCTCGCTATTAGATACTTACCCATTTTCATGATTTTTCACACTCGTCCTTCAGTTTCGTCTATCAGCACGTCAAGGCGTTAACATCAAGGATTACACATTAATTCGAGAAATCGGGAGATAGGCCTTATATGCCTGTTATGGTCGTAAGGGTGAGGATCCTCTCATTGTTATAATGTTAATCCAAATTCCAATTGACGTAATTTATAAGCAGAGTTAAGTTATGTATACCTAAGTAAAGCAACAATAGGAAACTTCTAAGGCTTTAAATATATCCTACCAATAGTTCTTAAGTTCAAACTCAACACATTGTGAGTACTTATTATGGCAACACCGGTCA
The DNA here is from genome assembly GCF_000517525.1 of Limulus polyphemus. Lineage (NCBI taxonomy): Eukaryota > Metazoa > Arthropoda > Merostomata > Xiphosura > Limulidae > Limulus > Limulus polyphemus. Next base: position 139,261 of record NW_013667639.1, read on the forward strand.
ACAGAACAGTAGTTTCTCTATCTATGAAACGTTAAAAAAGAGTAAAAAAATATAACTAATTTAAGAGTCAAAGAATTAACAACTTATTTCGTATTACCAAAAAAGTTCTTTGGTTTTGATGTGTAGTTCTTTTTCGCCACAAATAACCTAAAATACCTTAGGATTTGGATAAAGTGTGGCATACCGTCATTTATTAATTAATATCAGTTATGCAGCTCTGGCAAGCCAATCAAGGCAGAGCTGAATATAAAAATTGGGGTACAGCGTTCTACACATATGCGCTATATATATTAAGCCATACCGGTGCAGTAAGTATATAATATAAAGGAAAAATTTGTGTCTGTCTGTGAACGCATCTCCTCCTAAACGAATTGACCGATCCAGACCAAACCAGGCATGCTAACTTAGAAGTACGAAAACAAATCAAATTCGTGTTAAACTTTCCCATGTATAGAAAAATATAAATACTTTATAGAATAATCCGTAAATCGTCACTGCACAAAACTCGCATTATATTTTAACAGAATTCTAGAAGTCAAAGATTGTAAATACAATTCTCAGTATTTTGGCTTATTGACAATAATAGACAAAATACACAGTAATAAAATATCCAGCTACAATTTGGAGAATAAAGATATTGGTGCTGTTTTAGTTTTCTGCTCTTTTCTGATTCACACCATTTAACTTCCGGTTTGTACTAGGGTCAGAAAAAGCGCTTAGGCCTGAATTAGAGACGTATTTCATAATTAAAATATTTTAAAAATACTTCTTACTTCTCGATGTAGAATATAATTTTCCACAGAAGCAAAATTCAAGATTATTAATAAATTTGATGCATTAAATGTACAAAATCCAACCAGTACAAATCTTGACCACATCTCTATTGTGAAACGAGCTGCTTTGAACGCAACTACTTTGCTATTTCTGCCAAGTTTCTCGACTCGACTTCTACACCTCCTCACTTCTTATCCACTTCCCCTATCTTACAACAATTTTCTTGGAAAATGAACGCTACTGAAAATCCTCGCAGAGATTTTGCTATTTTTAGTCAATTTGTGCGTGTTTTCAAAGAAAAAAGAAAAGGGAGTGCAGTCTCCTTAAAATAATCTGCAAACTTTTAAACTAAGACATTTAAAGTGCGTTATAAGAGCTTCAAAAAGAAAGCCCATTATGGACTCCCAGCTCACTTTTACTTGTAGACTTTCATTGGATCTGTCGGGCTTTCACTATGGGCAGAGCTGGGTATGCAGTTTTCCGCTCAAAAAAATTAGTCAAATTAATTATTCAGCAGACTAATTGGTTATTTATTTAGTTGTTAATTTTTTTCTTCACCAAAACGTGCATTTCAGTGAAGTCTCTTTTCACGCTGGGTGAATAAAAGAAATAAAAAATCAAAGAAAAGATTTTGTTGAGCATCTCTTGGATGGCTTCGTCTGTGTCTGTCAAATAACACTTTTAACCCTTGCTTTTATTGTTTCGTGTCGGATGGTTCCTTTTCAATTTTCTATGCGTTATGTTTGGAGAATACATGGCAAGTAACTATAATTACTATAGAATATACAATAATCCATATCAATAATGTCGCCAGTCCAGTGGCTCAGCGATAAATCTCTTGCTTATGAGACTAGAAACCGAGTTTCGATACCAGTGGTGGGCACAACACAGAGAACCCATTTTGTAGCTCTGTGCCTAAAACAAATAAATAAACACACAAATCATTAATGTCAAACCAGATAATTAAACATTGGTATTTTGAGAAAGTTAGAACAGAAAGTAT
>NW_013667639.1:141996-147226 GCF_000517525.1 Limulus polyphemus
ACCAATCTAAAAGTAACAATTTATCAGTGTAAATTATTACTGACTCCTTGAGCATCGAGTCAGTACTGAAGGATAATGATAGAGATAAGTTAACAAACAATGATTTGTAAGCACAATATTTATTGTAGAAAACATGGTATAAAAAGACATTTTATGTTTTCTACAATAAATATAATTGTCCTTACAAATCATTGTTTGTTAATTTACTATCGTGTTAGTATAATATGCTTCCCTACACAACGGATATCGTGGTTGCAGAGGCTCATGTTTCAGTTTAAGTAGTACGTCTTCAGAAAAGGTGTCTTTATAATTGTGAAACACAATGGAAAATGCTTTATAAGTAGCAATAAAAACTAATATTTGGATACCGTGTATATAGTAGTAAGATACTCATGCTGTTTAAAGACGAATCACATATTGCCTAGATTTCATAAACAAAAAATGTGAGAAATTGAAGAGAGTTGTAGTTTGGATTGGTTGTTATCAGTGGTAGAGGTACTCAGCTGGGTGAACTTGTTTAAAAAATACTTGTAAATAAATAACGACAATTTGAGTGTCAATGAGTAAATTCTTTCTGACGGAACAATGGAAGCACGCGCATCCGAAAAAAGCAGCTTAAAAATAAGTTCCGGTACTCAGTACCGGTGAGTTTCACTCCTGATTGTTATCATATACAATTTGTACGTGGATTGCTGACCAAAGTAAAATGACTATGCAGTAATTTGGACTCTTTTTTTTTTCTTTTTTAAAAGAAGCTCATTCACATCCAAAGAGTAGATGTAAGATTAGTCATTTTGAATGCCACATTTTACATCAGTCGTTCTGCTTTCCAGTTCATTAAAAAAATTTAAAAGTGCATTTAAGGAATAGTAGAAACAAGCTTGAGTTCGTGAGTTTGGATACGAATTGCAAGAGCTTAAGCTGTTTTACAAACCAGTAACTATACGTGTGGGATTGAGGACTGGAGACTGGAGAGTCTTAATTGACTATGTGCTGCAGTACAACTACTGAGCTTCACTCGTAAAATAACATTCTTTCGGCTATAACTGTTTATCTAAAAGCTCAATTACACTATTTTACGTAGGCTTCCAGTTTTACCCTTTGGGTTATTCTTCTTTGAAAAATGAGCTTAAATATGCATTCCTTACACTTCTAAAAGCAGATTATTAAGAATCTATTTCTTGTGGGACTTACTGTGGATAGAAAAATATAGTTCATTTATAAGTTCTTTACAAGTACATGTATAACTGTTGAGATTGTCTTATTTTTTCTGCGAATTTTAGGTGATATACCGCAAGTTAGTTTAATTTCTGCTTTAGTTTTCCTAGTTAATATCACCGATGAAGAGTTAGTTAATAGCAATAACTCGTTCTTTAGAAACACTATTTTGTACAAAATGAGTTGATTTTCATCGCAGAATTCACACTTTTGTAATAATTTTAGTTAAGCTTGAAATATACCTTAATTTTATACTAATAATAGTGATGAATAAACTTAAAACATTTCATACTCAACCCATTTCTTTTCTGTTAACATAACCTTCGAACAACAAGGGGTTATTTGGTTTTTCGAGGTTTCTTTGCATGTCTACCCTTCACCTTTAAAGAAACCATTGATTCTCCTCTTCAACTCATGCACTCCCGCTAGCCCAGCGATAAATCGGAGGCCTTTAACGCTAAAATTGGGTTTCGATACCTATGGTGCGGTTGGTAGAGCACGGATAGACCATTGTGTAGCTTTGCGCTTAACAGCAAACAAATTAAACTCTTATACAGTGCTGGCCTCTACTTCTGCCGAGTGTAACTCATTCCATAAAACCAACTCTTGGATATTCATCGTGACCATTGTATTTACTGAAACCAACTATTTCATTTCGAGACAAAGATAAAATTCTTTTTGTAGTAATAAAACAGACTAAATTGTTTCAGACGTTCAGTCATGAAGTTGTTCCTATGAATTTGTTTAAAAAATGAATTTAAAGGTATTCTTTCTTTGTTTTCAGTTTCCCTCGATGCTCGCCCCATTGTGATTCCTATTGTCTCTTGTGTTATCAGTTTTCCGTTGCTGGCTTTTGCTATAATTTGTGCTCTTAAGCATAGAGCGCAGCGTCACCGAAGACGTGAGCATATTAGAAGACTAAAAGCAGGGTAAGTATCGTAGTTATTATGAATATATTTTGATTTTTCTTCATCAAACCTACTTTTTAAACGTTTAACTTTTTTGAAAGTGGTAATTTTACTGATGCTCTTTCATTCAATTCTTGCTAGGATTGTGTAAAAAAAAAAACATTACATGTTGCATGTTAGTGGTATTTTGGGCAATTTACGAGTTTAAGTGCTTTTGTGATATGATGATGATGCAAATTCTCTCATGGAAAAATTCAAATGGGCATTTATGGGCCTACAGAAACCATGTTCTCAAAGTTGAACGTATTGGGTTATTTCATAATCAACAAAAGTATTAAATCATTAGTGAAAAAAATTTGGAAAATAGGTTTATGTTGAATGGCTCAAAGTATTTAACTGACCTTCACATGTATTATATCACATTTTGAATCAACAAAATAAGAATTAAATCATTAAAATATATGTACGCAACAGATTACAACTTTTTAAATGAGACTCGTGTTTTTTTAGGCTTAACAAAAGTTATGGAAGTCACGTTTATCTAAAAAAAAGTGCAAGAAACTTCATGATGATAAGCAACACCTAAAATATAAAAGCCAGAAGACACGTATTGAAATTCTAGAACACTTTAAGATATTTTCTTTTGTTCCTAGTTGTATTTATGATGTTTTGTTTTTACGCTATATATCTCGAACTATACGAAGATCGCACTTAGTGGTTTTAGAGCAACTTCCTTGACTGAAGAAATGCTAAAAGCTTGTCATCCTTATTGATTCTCTGTACATTTTCTGATCTTAAGGAGATTGAAAGTTATGTTTTATGAACGAGTTGGATTTAGTGAAAGAGTTATGTTTCTTGGAAACGCTTTCTTTGAATTTGATAAGCTCAACATATTAGAATTCAGTCTCCCTCTTGCTAAAATTAACGTCTATCTTATAGTCAAACTTCGGTAATTATAGCCTCTTTAGGTGTGTTTCGAAAGTTGTTAAATTCGCTTTCAGTTATGAATAGGTAGAGATGCTAAAGTTTTTATAGATATATTTGTTTCTAATTACGTCTATAATATTTTTTTTTGATTGCAGATATAGAAATTTAAACAGTACCTATGATTTCCGAAACAAATCCGGAATGGAAAAACGTGCTTGCGAAAACTAAGGAAATTAAGCCAAGTAGAATGATGACCCATTCTTTTTCTTTAAATATAGTTCGCGTTAGTAAATCTTTACGAAAGAACAGTGTTTTCATTTAGCACTATACATGTGAACTAATAATAAAAAAGTGTTCTTTCCATAACTTAATAGCATTTCTTAAGCTTTCTCAGCACAAGTCCCCTAGAAAATGTGTTTCCTGATTGAGGCCCCCACCCAGTGAATGCGTAGGTACTGAGAACGTTAACAATATTGTATCTTTTACGTATTTTCTACGCCCCCCCCTCCCAACACTTTCCTGCCACCATAGAGGGTCAGTGATTTCTAGTTTGGGAACCCCTGCTTTTAGATACGAATAAATTTTAATATTTTCTCTATAGTCTGCAATATGTTTTGATTGTCATATTTTCGCAGATTTATTCTTCATTTTGTTGAAAACTGTCTTAAATAATACAGGAAAACTTCAGACCATCAATGTTATTTGACGTACGAAAGACGTTTGTTTTCTAAATTTCATCGCCTGATGATAGTAACACTTTTTTAAAGATCATCCACTAAAGTTCTCGGGCGGGTCAGCACTAAATTAATGGACTTACAATGCTAAACTCAGAGGCTCTATTCTCAGCGGTGGACAGAGCGCAGCTAGTCCATTATGTATTCCACCTCAGCAGTAAGCATGAGGGCTTATAATGCTAAATTTCGGGTTTTGATACTCTCGTTGGGCACAACACAGATATCCCATAGTGTAGCTTTATGCTTCACAACAAACAAAAATCACCCACTCAAAGCATAAAATAAGAGTAATAAAGAAAGATAAACAATTTGTCGATTAAATGATGATCCTTGAAATTATCTGCTATAGAATATAACACCATCCCTACTCTGAGCTAAAGCAGGGCTCCTAACTATAAAACATCAACAATATTTACGTCACACAAGCAAACACATTTGTTACTTGTACCTGATGATGACGTAGGTTTGCCTAAACGTCGTACATCTGTAATAAAGTTTCTTTCATTACCCATTAAGGCCCGGCATGGCCAGGTGGTTACGGCGCTCGACTCGCAATCTGAGGGTCGCGGGTTCGAATCCCCGTCACACCAAACATGCTCGCCCTTTCAGCCGTGGGGCGTTATAATGTAACGGTCAATCCCACTATTCGTTGGTAAAAGAGTAGCCCAAGAGTTGGCGGTGGGTGCCTTCCCTCTAGTCTTACACTGCTAAATTAGGGACGGCTAGCGCAGATAGCCCTCGTGTAGCTTTGCGCGAAATTTAAAACAAACAAACAAACACTACCCATTAAGCCGTTTTCAAACTTTATTTTCTAAAAAGTGGGTTCTTAGTTATATCAAATTCACATTTGTTACGCTTTAAACCTTTCATGTAATGCTCCCATCTATAAAATATGATTTATATCTGTTATGATAATGTTGATGCATTTGGTATTACCTCAAAGACAATGTTTGTAATAAATATTATGAAATTACAAATTTTCGATGTCTATCTCATCTCTGTGATTGTGTTCTGCTATTACAAAATAAATAAGTAAATTAAAAATAAAATAAACGCACTGTTAATCTCTAGGCGATTAAAAACCTGGCACCAAGCAAGAATTAATCTGTTTTAACTTCAACTCAACCAGACATGTGAGTGGCTTAATATATGCACGATTTCTTTAGACGATTAAATTATTTGAGTAACCAGCAAATAAAATATACTTAATTATATAATAGGCTTAATTTTCTTTCAGCTATAAAATAATATTTACTACGAACATAACCAATTCTGAAAAAAACAAAAACATATCCTATTTATTCAGTACCTTTCAACGTTTGCCATAAACCTAGTCAAGTCTGAAAAACATATCCTATTTATTCAGTACCTTTCAACGTTTGCCATAAACCTAGTCAAGTCTGAAAAACATATCCTATTTATTCAGTACCTTTCAACGTTGCT
>NW_013667639.1:147832-149674 GCF_000517525.1 Limulus polyphemus
TGTTGTAATAGCGGCTGTCGTATATTTAGTTGTTGTAATAGCGGTTGTCGTATATTTAGTTGTTGTAATAGCGGTTATCGTATATTTAGTTGTTGTAATAGCGGTTGTCGTACATTTAGTTGTTGTAATAGCGGTTGTCGTATATTTAGTTGTTGTAATAGCGGTTATCGTATATTTAGTTGTTGTAATAGCGGTTGTCGTACATTTAGTTGTTGTAATAGCGGTTGTCGTATATTAAGGTGTTGTAATAGCGGTTATCGTATATTTAGTTGTTGTAATAGCGGTTGTCGTACATTTAGTTGTTGTAATAGCGGTTGTCGTATATTTAGTTGTTGTAATAGCGGTTATCGTATATTTAGTTGTCGTAAAAGCGACTGTCATATATTTAGCTGTTGTAATAGCGACTGTCATATATTAAGGTGTTGTAATAGCGGATGTCGTATATTTAGGTGTTGTAATAGCGGCTGTCTCAACAAATTTATTTTTCCTTGATCATCAAATAATTGAAAGTTATTAAGTCCAGTTTTTTGTTTTTCTTCCATTATTCTTTAACTTTAGTTATAAACACAAAAATGGTATATAACCACGCTTTGAATAATATTAAAAAAAAAACAGATTAATTATATGTGTTGTTTGAATTGTGGTATAACGGGTTCCAAGGATTTTCTCTTATTTTTTTTTTAATGAAGGAACACCATTTAAAGTAGAGTCTGTCTTCCACTACAATTTTATTTCACGTGACAAAATATTCATCTAGTTACATGTGCATAACTTGGAGAGAGTGAGCAAGTGGTTTAGCCTAATGGTTTGAGCCACATGGTCCACTCGTGCAACTCACATTAGCGTCGGAAAGTTAAGCCATTTTTCTTTTCGCGTCGTTAGTTTCGGAGAATCGGTCGTTAATTACGAAGAGGGTCCGCGTTCAAGTAAGATTAATGTGGTATTGATCAGTTTAGCTCATTCTCTACTGACGTCAACGCTGTGGTATATACAGTTATATGGCAACATATAGACACTGTAGACGCATCACAGGTAGGCATCTTTTGCTTCCTTTCTCAGCTTTAAGCGAACTTATTCGTTGGTAGCATATTACCTTCTCTGATTTGAAATTAGCGTTTTCAGAATAATATTTTCATTCGTCTTTGTGTTTTTGTTAGTTTTATTTTAGTGAACGGGTTCACTTTATCATGGTTATCCACTGGAAGGTTCTTCTTCTGATAATGGCCCATCATGGCCAGATGGTTAAGGAGCTCGACTCGCAATCTGCGGGTCGCGGGTTCGAATCCCCGTTCTACCAAACATGCTCGCCCTTTCAGCCGTGGGGGTGTTATAATGTGATGGACAATCCCATTATTTGTTGGTAAAAGAGTAGCCCAAGAGTTGTCGGTGGGCGGTGATGACTTCCCTCTAGTCTTACACTGCTAAATTAGGGAGGGTTAGCGCAGATAGCCCTCGTGTAGCTTTGCGGGAAAGTCAAAACACAAACAAAACAAATTTTCTGATAAAGTTGAACCAAAACGTAACAAACTCCAACGTGTGTACGTTTTATTTGTTGTTTTTCTTTTTTCTTAAAATATTGATTTTGAACGACGATAGATGTTAAAGAAAAGTGAAATGGCTTGAAACTTGTTTTAAAAACCAGAACATCTTTTAGATATTTGATGATTAATTTAAAATTGCATTTCATGGTCACTGAATTTTGTTTAATAAAGCCTGGCTATTTTGAGGAAGTTGAAACATATATCGTCATACCCAAGAAAGGAGTCATTTGAGGAAGTTGAAACATATATCGTCATACCCAAGAAAGGAGTCATTTGAGGAAGTTGAAACATATATCGTCAT
>NW_013667639.1:150400-165403 GCF_000517525.1 Limulus polyphemus
TGAGGAAGTTGAAACATATATCGTCATACCCAAGAAAGGAGTCATTTCGTGTTTTCAATCTATATTAAGTACTTGAATTATACACATTTAAACTACTTGATACGAACATAATTCTATGCTATGCATTATTAAAATATTCGAAAGTTTTATAAAACTTTGAAATTAAAATCATTTTATCCTACTTACGCGTGTTTTTCTTATTTTGGTTTGTTTTGCAGAAATGACAAACTATTTAAGAAGAAAATTAATATGCTTTTATTAAAATCAACAACAACAAAAAAAAGAACTTGTGAAGTACCGATATAAGAAACTGACTTATAGGTTAATATATTTGTCATTTATCCAAAACACCTGCATTCATAGTCAAATGTTCCCCCAGTGGATCAGCAGTAAGTTTACGAACTTACATCTCTAAAATCCGAGGCACGATTCCCCACGGCGGACAAAGTTTAGATAGCCCATTGTGTAGTTTTGCACTAAAACAACAACCAAACCAGATCATACATAAATACAATATAGTAGACTCAAAATATACTCGAATAGACCCAAATACATTAGAGCCCACACACACACACACAAACTTATCTGTATACAAAGTTATGTGCAAAGCAGAGGAATTCAGTCTTCTGTACTTTACAAATAAAACAATAATTTAGATTTAAAAATATAGGATATTTGAAAATATAGGTTGCTGTACTCTACATAAAAAACAATTATCTCTTTGACGATTGATAAAATTTATTTTTGTTTTTCTGTTGACTGATATACAGAAAACAAAACCTAACTGCGAAATATGTCGCCATCCTTTTATATTTAACAAAATCTTTAATTTTCAGTTTCATTTGTCTTATCAAGTTCGAATGTGTGTAAAAAGAGAGAGAGAGGGAGAAAGAGATACATAGAAATATTTTTCTGAATGTTACTTATGAAACTTGAAGATTATAAAGACAACTCTATACTATTTCCGGCACTTATAAAAGGAAACATGCCTGAGAAAGTTACTTTTGGTCTTAGTTCTATAGCGCTAGCCATGACTACAATATATTTTTTAATTCTGTTCATTCCTATAGAATTTACAAAATTGCGATGAAACTAATGCATGTTAAAAGAATATTTTGACGTAATTATTTCATATTATTTGAATTCATTACTCAGAATACTAAATATTATATCTCGCATCTTTTTAATGTAACTAAATAACATCTTGTAACACAAAAAGTTTTTTTAAGCTACACAATGCTAAGAGAGTATAGTGCTCATTTCTTTTTAAATCAAATGGAAAACTCTAGATAAAGAGTTCTACATTATTTTACTGGCTCGGCACTTCAGCTTTAAGTCTTCAACTAAAGCTCTACTAACAATGAAAAGGGTATTTGCCAATAACAATGAACCAAGTATTCTTTCATAAGTATTTTCTACATTGCAGAGTGCGAGCAGTGACTTTGGAAATTCCAGGATTTCGGGAAAGACCTTTCTTTTCCCGTGAGTCATCATCTGATATTAGCCCTAAGACAAGGAACAAATCGGAAATCGAGTCGGAGCCGCCTTCTGGAATAATTTTCTCAAAACGGGCTACCAAAAATACTCAACAACAGGTCAGATTTTTGACTACTTCCGCTGTTTTACATGTACCTCGAAGGACAAGCCACAATGGACGTCTCAAGCAAGGCCTAAAGGCGGAAGTGACGTTTAGAGAAGAACCTTCTTTCATTGAAAATTCGGCTGATCTTAGCGAAGAGTTAAGAGAGATGACGTACAGATAGCAAAAATAGGAACTTCTCTAATAAAAGCAAATCTGTATACTGCTAGGAAAATGAGAATGTATTTTTTTTGTTTTTGAGAATAATATAAATGAGGAAATATTATGTCATCCGAGGTTCGACTTACCTTACAACAGAGATCGCCTATCCGATGAATTTTTACCATTTGTAATTGTGTGACAAAGGAAAAGTTTAATTGGAATTAAGTGCCTCAAAAATATCAATTTCACCTTCTTGTGTCGTGTTATTGTACTAAGGTAAAGCAAAAATACTTCCCAACTTACATATGTATGTATATATATATATATGTGTGTGTGTATAATGTATGCAGATACATATATTTAATAGTTTATAAAACATTTCTTTATTAAATATTAATGCTTTAACGTTTTTTGTCAAATGGTGTATTTGAATATTCAATATACGTGTCCAGAAACAATAAAAAGTTCAATATATTAATTAACCTCTTTGTTTCTTGTACTTGCACGTTGTGATCTATTAAAATTTTGTAATGTTAAATTTCTTGTATCCGCTAATATATTTCACATAACAGTTAAAAAATAAACACACATAAAAATAACACAACTAATATTCGTGATATTACAATAGACTACGAATGTTTTTTAGGTATATGACTCTTAATTTTACCATTAAAGATTTCAGATCAGGGCTTGTGAAATAGTATCTTAAAATCTAGCTGTTAGTCCGCCACAAGCCATTGTTGCTCAAGGTGGGTTTTTATTTTATTTTCCCCGATTATTAGACTTGTTGGTTTAATTGCTTTGTTAGCTTTCGGTGTTCAATACTTTAGTTTTTGTGCTTCGTGTATAAACAACGAGTTGGATAGGCTTTTGGTCGTTATAATCCAGCCAAGATAAAGAGTTCGAACCATAGATTTGAAGTGTATATTTTATATACTTACTAGTGAGCGCCGATAGATGGTGAAGCAATATAGCTACTATTCGGTAACAGTGAATAAGTAATCTTTAGTTTGTAGGATGTCGACTGGTTCTTCTCAAGACCTGCTTCTTAAAAGTGTCAAAACGTGGAGAATGCGCCCTCAGCAACAAAGCTGTCTGTAACACAACAGTTATAAAAAGTAGAATTAAGTATCGTCTGGCAAGAAAGTAGAAAATCGAACTAAATAAATAAGACAGTTGAATATCTTGTAATAGGGAAGAAATCCTGCTGTCATTAGTTCTGGTTATTTTTGGAATGCCAAGTAGATACCGCTTTATTATGGAAACCGGTAAAAAGTTCAACTATTTTTTTTTGTATTCTGTAAAGTAATTCTATAAAAATAATCGTGTAAATTTAAATGTAGGCTTAACTCCAAGTTACCTTTAAGGTCTGGCATGGTCTGGTGGTTAGGGCGCTCTACTCATTATCTGAGGGTCGCGAGTTTGAGCCCCCATCAACGAACATGATCGTCCTTTCAGTATTATATGTAACAGCAAAAGAATAGCCCAAGAGTTGGCGATAGGTGGTATTGGCTAGCTGCCTTCCCTCTAGTTTGTCTCTACTAAATTGGAGACGGCTAGCGCAGATATCTCGCGAGATTCAAAACAAACCAACTTAGCATGTATTAAATGAACAGAATGAGAACGTGGATAATGGTTATGAATTTTAGTAATTCTTAAAACATCCACCAGTTTTATAATAGTGGATGTACCCTATTTCAAATATATGAATATTCATACATTTATTCATGTTTCATAAGTTGGATTTCAAAAGTAAACGATTGGTGTAAACATATTTTTAATTAGTTTCAACTTAATCCGAGTTTCTTTATATTCAGTTATATTGAATAAAAAAAAGTCTATTACAAGTTTTAAAGTAATAACTATATTTTTATTGATGTTACCTTATTATAATCATTTTCTAGTCTTGTTTTATTATATGGATTTAAGATTAACCTAAGTATCTCAGATAGGCGGAAACTTATAAGAAGTTATTGAGATTAAAACCAGAAACACAATTAATAATGAGGGCATCCAACTGATCATTAAATATATTTTTCATTAATGTATCCACCAGATGGCCTAAGGGTTAGCGAGTCGGGCTGCGGATTTGAAAAGTCTGTAGTTCGAGACAGTATGGTATTGGCTGGTCTTGCCTCTATTATGTAGTTCAAATTTGGAGACGGCTATATCTGAACTAGAATTGAAGTCCAAGTGCGCATGATTACCACTCTGATTGAAAATTCTGATTCCAATTCATTAATGTATCCACCAGATGGCCTAAGGGTTAGCGAGTCGGGCTGCGGATTTGAAAAGTCTGTAGTTCGAGACAGTATGGTATTGGCTGGTCTTGCTTCTATTATGTAGTTCAAAATTGGAGACGGCTATATCTGAACTAGAATTGAAGTCCAAGTGCGCATGATTACCACTCTGATTGAAAATTCTGATTCCAATTCATTAATGTATAAAAGTTATTTCTAATTGTTCTAGATATGATATTTATAATTAGCTTACTTTTAATCAAAAGTCTTAGTTATGCTCCAGGAAACAACAACAACAACAAAATTGAGAAGCACACAAACTGTACGATTCATCATTGTACCACAAACCTTGTAACAATTCATTGTAAAATAAGTATTTCCAATGACACTGCTACTAAATATTTCCCTTAAAAAAGAAAGTGCAAATGGAGCTACCTTAAGTGAATGTGGAAATTTTATAAAAATTTGGTTTCGATGCCCCTGGTGGACAGAGCACAGATTGCCCATTGTGTAACTTTGCGCTTAACAACAAACAAACCAAAATATGTGAATGTCATCTGTCTTGTGATGTGTCAAGTCATTAGTTGTAGTATGCATTTCACGAAAATATTTAGAAAAGAAACATTTAGATATTTTAAGGTTTATACATTATCACATCAACACTAGTGAATACAAACATGATGTAATATAAAATACGTGGCAAACATTGGAGTGTAATTATGGCATATTTACACTCGTTGACGACATTCTCTAATGACTTAGCGCCTTTGGTCGTAAACTACCGTAAGTCTTCATGATGCTACGAGCACAGGCATTTGTTAATGTAGATACGAAAGAATACAGCAAATAGTTGCATGACATTCGCCTTAACATCCACGCCCTACAATGTTTGCTTAGTAATCGGAGACAAAACTTCTGATAAAAATTCTTAAATAAAACTGAAAAATTATACAAGTAGACAGCTAATTCTGTCAGCTAATATATATATTATATAAAATTTATAATGCTTTGTAATTTCCGTCCTCAAGCCTTTTAGAATAAATTTCCAAGTGTTAGGTTGTTGTTTACCATAGTAATCAGAGATTCAAGCGCTTACTGGAAAAATTGAGTAGAAACATGGTAAAAGAAAAAGATCCATAAAAACAGAAACACGTTTTCTGGCCCATTTTTCGCTTCTATGCGTGAATTTATCTTTTTCCTTTTTGTCTTCAGAGATTTATGTATGGTATTAACTAACTGATAAACATTTGTCACTGACATCATTTTGAGTATACAAACAACAGAAAAGTGCTTTAAAGTGTTGTTGTTTTATTCAATATTTTCACTAAAAGTTGAAATATATCATGTGTGGACAATCACCATCATTTTTCTATGTATAGTGTTATGAGTTATCTTTTATTCACCACAGCGAATCCACATTTACCAAAAGAAACGGTCGTTCTGTAACCAAAACAAAAAAGGTGAAAATGAAACAAAACTACTGTAGTCTTTTCTGTTTACATAGTTTCCCATTAAGCATAACATATTCATTTTGGCTATTCTTCTCCAAAACTAAAATTGATAAATGTTTGTTTTATCCTGAAGATTTTCCACCTGTAGTATGTTCATCAAAATAAATAAAAATACCTTCTTCTCCTTCCTCTGGTTACTCTCGTTCCTAGGGTTTATTTTGTGTAGCTCACTACCTTCTTTTCCTTCCTCTGGTTACTCTCGTTCCTAGGGTTTATTTTGTGTAGCTCACTACCTTCTTTTCCTTCCTCTGGTTACTCTTGGACCTAGGGTTTATTTTGTGTAGCTCAATACCTTCTTTTCCTTCCTCTGGTTACTCTCGTTCCTAGGGTTTATTTTGCGTAGCTCAATACCTTCTCCTTCCTCTGGTTACTCTCGTTCCTAGGGTTTATTTTGTGTAGCTCAGCTCAGAAAGAGAATGCCATCTGGTATCACTATTGCTTCCAGGTCCTCGTATGTTGTCATCCTCAAAAGTAATACATTTTCCAATCTCATGCAATCTACGTGACAATGTGGTGGGTTCATGTAACTCCAAAAATTACTCGATATCCATCCAAAAAACGCTTGAATGAAAAACAAAAGCCAACATTCTACTAATAATTATTATCAAGTTACACTGAAAAAAATCTGATGGGTTGAATTAGGAGCTAAGCTGAATTTAAATTCACTTTTACAGCACATGAGTAAAATAATGTTTTGCCAAGTTTAAGGGATTTCATCTAGTGGTCGAGGTAAAGCATAATTTTTGCTTTTAACTCTCAAGCCTTTTTGGATAGATATATGATTTGAAGATTATGAAACACTAATTCTCTAATTTATTTTGCTGAATTAGTCAACTCTCATCGGCAACCTTGAACAAATACAAATAGAAAGAACAAGATCAGGCTTAATAGAATGATGAGGTGTATATTATATATATAGTGTTTTGAGTTCTATTTTACTCGTCACAGAGAACCTATATTTGTATGTGATTTAAAGAACACGTATCATTAACGTTAATAATCTATTTTTTGAATTGTTCAATAGACAACATATTTATAATACCAACAATAAATATGAAACCCAATCTATGTTCCTTTGGAGAGGAAAATAAACTACGGGTAAACTTTTATGTAATTCCCTGGGCGATTAGGGCCACTTGATAATTTAAAAGAAATCCTCAACCCTATACTGTTCCTATAAAACCCATATTTTGCCTAAATATTAAGCTACAATTGGGCCACATATTCACCAATCCCATTTGTCTTCAAGTCATCGCTTGTGAACTGAAAGCCAGGGATGTGTCGCCCTTTAGAAAAGTCTCTCTCTAAATCGCCCCGTTTTATGATGTTAGGTACGGTTCCGGGAAGTGTACCATTATCTTATGGAAACCATATTAGAATATGCTCCCAGAATTGTTTTTTCTATATCCATTTCCCCATTAACACCAGTAGTTTGAAATTACAGAACATCCAGACTTGAATAAACTCAATACTTACTCAACACAAACAACTTTGTTAAACACTAATCTGTGAATCGAAGGGGTCTTATTTTGCGTCTAATTGTTGCCCCCACCAAATATATATATATCGTATTACACAACTTGGGCGTTTGGTGCGTTATAAGACTGTCGGTCAACTAAAGTGGCCCAAGAGTTTGCAGTAGATGCTGTTAATTAGCTGCCTTCTCACTAGGTTATCAGTTTAAAAATAGGGACTGCTAGTGCAGATAGGGTTAAAATTTGGGTGAGCAGAGCACAGGTAACCCAATGTGCAACCATAATTTTAACTACAAACAAAGAAATAAAAACTACAAGTGCGACAAATGTACAAAGCTTTGTTGTGGTCTTCCCTGCTAAGTTTGTTATGAAATAAAATTAAAACATTTAAAAAAAAATGTTGTGAAGTAAAAATAAACAACCTGGAGAATTCGTTCAAAGTTAAACAATGATACATTTTATTATGTAATAATTTCTACCAGAAGAGCTGGTAAAATTCTACAATAATAATTGCAATTAATTATAAATAGTCTAATATATGAGAAAAAAAAGGCAAACTACAAAACACTTCTATGGACACTCCGCCTTAGGTCATCAATTGAATACTCTTGCAGTTAGCGGTGTTTTCGGCCGCTATCTCAAGAATAACTAACGATGTCGGGCCTTCTCAATGTGGTTATGGCCAGGTGGTTAGGGCGCACGACTCGTAATCCGCAGGTCGCGGGTTCGAATCCCGTTCTACCAAACATGCTCGCCCTTTCAGCCGTGGGGGTGTTATAATGTGACGATCAATCCCACTATTCTTTGGTAAAAGAGTAGCCCAAGAGTTGTAGGTGGGTGGTGATGACTAGCTGCCTTCTCTCTAGTCTTACACTGCTAAATTAGGGACGGCTAGCGCAGATAGCCCTCGTGTAGCTTTGCGCGAAATTCAAAACAAACAAACTCTAACTGTAGAATCTAAATTTAACTAGCTCTATGCATTTGGCAATAAACGGAACTATAAGGTAAATCTTACTTTTACTCTCGTTAGCAGATGGTTTAGACTGATGAACTAATGATAACTAGCAAGGCTAATATATTCTGATCATTAAGCCTTATGAAAGCAGCAGTTAAGTTAGATTAAGTAGTAATTTTTTTTTGAACCAGTAGCTTTCACAAGGTAACAGCTGAGATTTCTAGTTTGATCTCTACTTATAATAGGCCATAGGTACTTTGTTTCTGTTAGTCCTGTGTCTTAGTCGGTGAATATGAGCATGATATTTAATTGGTTAAGAAAAATACGGATTATTTGAAAACTGACTACACTGAAATAAAAATAATAAGTTCCGAAAAATAAATTACAGAAAAGTAGTTGCAATACAATTTAAATAACTTTTTCACGAAGTTCCGTCATCAACGAAAAATATCGTCAGATATTTCTTAAAAAATGGATTTTTTTCACGCAATTTTCCGGAAACTCCGAAAATGTTTCTTTTTTTTTTTAATGAAGCTTCTTAAATATGTTTCGTTAAAATACGAAACGTTTTAAAACGGTCATGAAAATGTGCTGCTTGTACTTTTTCTGCAGGCTTACGTTTTATTTTGTACTAGCCACAACCCACAAAATATTTGCAGTAGCCTTTTTCACGCCCTTCGCTTACATTTTTCTCATTCTATCAATTTCACGCACGTCATTTAAACTACGCTTTCTTGCAGGTATTATGTATTACATCGATGGCCTATTTGAAAACAAAAACAAAACAAAAAAAACTTACACGGCCAGACAAAGAAATTCGCGTTAACATAACTTTATCTAATAAAACTACACGTAAAGCAAACAATAAAGTAATGTTATTTACAATAGTGTACAGAGTATGAAACAGTTATGAGCGTTCGGTGTATGACAGTTTTACGAGTTGAAACAAAGAAATTCACAAAACGAAGAATAAAACCCGTTCTGAAGAAAAATGTAGAAGGTGTTTATAGCAGTCTATGAAACGAACCGAAGCTAAATTATTGCAAAGTAAAGTAAATGTAAAGTTGTAATGAAGGCAAACTTAAGTTAATATGCAGAAACATCTAAATGCGTGTTCTAATGGTTATCGTTCATGGACTGTCATTCTGAGGATTCTTGTTTCGCACTTTTGGTCGCTTAAACGCACTCCGCACTTTGGAGCTGTGAATGCGTTAAACAAGTGACAGTGAAATCCCACTATTCGATCAGGTAAGAATAGTCCAAGAATTGGACATATGCGGTATTGACTAGCTCCTTCTTTCTGGTCTATCAGTTAGAGACAACTATGGGCAGATAGCCATTATGTAACTTTGCGAGAAATTTTGAAACAATCAAACAAACGATACACTTTTATTTATCAATTAATAAAGACTATTTATTCAACCGTTTTTAATACTCTGTGCTTTATTAAATTTGTTTTCTCTAATATTACAGTCTAGAAGTAAAACAAACGAAGATTTCTTGTTGCTTTTTTATTGTTTTTACTCTTCTAGTTCACGCCGTATAAACAGTACCGCAGAGCGCACTTAAAGAATACTTGGTCCTCGATCCTCCCCTGTAGGCGGAGAAACGAACTATCGTTGATCAATTGTTTTTTTCGATTGAATATTGTTATAAGATATTTTTGGAGTTTTACAAAATGTTAAATATAGGCCAAACGGTTGTTCACTATTCCTACGAAATTAGGCCCAGCCATTTAATTTAAGCACTGTTTAATTATTTTTTTTACATACTTCTTATATTCCTCCGTGTGTGTGTTCTACAACTTTCAAAACAATTTGATATGCTGATTTATGCTCTTTGTTTATTTTTTTTTAGAAAAATAAAGCTTAGATAATTACTATTTGGGAAACAATTATAAAACGTATTACACCTGCATACTACAGCAGAAAAATTAAGGCTTTGCCCGAACAGCCAAAGTAATTTGTTTGTTTTTTTGTACCTATTTAACGATTGGCAAGTGGGTTCCGAATAATTTCAACTAATTTTGTTCATTATTCTCCTTGCTGGATCACACCTTTTATATAGTATATCATACATATTGTTAGTCGCCAGATCATTACATTAAAACATTCCAATACCAATTTATTGTCCATTACATTTTCAGCCTTATTGGTACTCAAGTTCGGTTTAAGTCAAGCTCAAATCTTAAAGTCTTGATGAATAAAGTTAATTTAATCCTAAGTAGCCTCTCACAATTAGCTGAAAAAATGATTGAGAACTGCTTGTTGTGAACTGGAACACCACAGTTCCATGTGTGCACATCTGGCAGTACATGAGTGAGATTGTTGACTTCCTTCAAAAACTTTTTAACACACTATTAAGGAAAGTAGATGGAACTCTTTTTTTTTTTTAAGCACTTGATGCTGTTAGGTTCTTTTTAGAAAAGCTCTGATGAACCAGATATCGGTGAGAACATTTGTTACTTTTTTAGCTGGTCTAGAATAAAATTCTTGAAATATGAGCATAATCCAAAAAATATTTTCTAATGAAAACAGCCAACTTGAAAAAATATTCCATAATTAAAGATTTTGTTATGCAAAAAATGTTTGTTTGTTTGTTTTGAATTTTGCGCAAAGCTACACGAGGGCATAACTGCGCTAGCCGTCCCTAATTTAGCAGTGTAAGGCAGCTAGTCATCACCACCCACCGCCAACTCTTGGACTACTCTTTTACCAACGAATAGTGGGATTGACCGTCACATTATAACGCCCCCACGGCTGAAAGGGCGAGCATGTTTTGGTGTGACGGGGATCCAAACCCGCGACCCGAAGAGTGTGAGTCGAGCGCCCGCCCCACCTGGCCATGCCTGGCCAGCAAAAAATGTGCTGCTCTGTTCTTAAACAGTGAATTGAATACTCATATGTTGTTTATTCAAATAATCGAGAAACTGTGTTACTTGGACTTGTTCATTAAAAATCACAAAGGTATCATACACGTATCTTCTATAAAAATTTGTTTTCGATTATCCTGGAGATTTTTCGTGCGATATATATTTTTTTCATTTTAAAAGGATTAGACAAACAGGCACACAACTTGAACCCATTTTAAACCCCATCTGATTATACAATTCATTATTAAAAATAAAACAGGACTACTTAGCGAATTATATTCATTTTTGAAAAACTTCTTTGTTTAATTCTTCTTTTTCAATATTTCAAAAATTAAAACACTCGTTTCTGTAAAACTGCGTTTAAAATCAACACAATAAATCATGTTTATCATGTTTTAGATTATTTTTGTGAATGAAGAAAATTCAAAACTATCTTTAACAGTGTATTCACTATAAAGGAAATTTTTAAAAAGGGCCTAAAACTCCAGCTACTTTATGATTAAAAGTACCAAAGTTGTAAGTTATTAGTCTGATAGGACCATCTGAGTAATGAGCTTTTAGTCAACCATATAAATCACCACAATGTGAGTCTACAGGTTTTTATATTGTTATAAAATTTACCTTAAAACTTTCTTTTTAATCAAACAAATATCTTTGAAAATTCGTTTGTCTTTGTTTTGTTGGATCTTCTCTTAGTTTTTTAATATTTACCCAAGTCTTACAGGTATTTCAATATATCTAAAAGCTTCAGTGATATAACCATGTTTGTTTAGAATTACGATACCAATATCTTTATCTGATTTCACGATGACGATATATATATTTGTTATTTTTTAAAGTCAGTATAACTGCTTTCTCTTCACTAGATATATTGTGTACAGTGTACTTATAATCATGAAAACGTTGTAAAGCGAAACCTGAAATCAAAGTATAAACATCTTGAAAGTTATATTACCTGGCCAGATAGAGCACTCTTTTAAATTTCTTAAGAACAATTCTAATGGAGTAAAAAATGTACTACGAACTGAGCTTTTTAGGGCGGAATAGAGAATTTTAAATCCCTGTCTAGAACTTTTTTTTCACATCACTCAACTCATAATCTGAAATATTTTAAAGCATTTGACCAGGTTCTTTTATAAACGTTGATACATTGTACTGAAAATGTTTTAATATAATTAACTTCTTAAGTTGAGTTAACCTAGTTCTGACCAAGATCTTATTACGTTTTATAAAGTCTAAATAAGTTACATTGTTTTTTAGGAAAACCAATTCTTCTTTGGTACTTGTGTTGTAGGAAAGATATCACATTAATCTCAACATCCAGAAAATATTGTGTAATACTATATTGTTTACTGCTTCGAACTTACTTGGAAGAAATTGTAAGCTTTAAAAATTAGGTGGCCCGGAAAGGCCAGGTGGTTAAGGCGCTTGACTCCCAATTTGAGGGTCGCGGGTTCCAATCCCCGTCCCACCAAACATGCTCACCCTTTCAGCCGTGGGAGCATTATAAAGTGATGTTCAATCCCGCTATTCGTTGACAAAAGAGTAACCCAAGAGTTGGCGGTGGTTAATGATGACTAGTTGCCTTCCCTCTAGTTTTTAAATGCTAAATTAGGGACGGCTAGCGTAGATAACCCTTGTGTAGCTTTGCGTGAAATTCCAAACAAACCAAACCAAACCTGCTTAGTTGAAATACTTGTTTTTCTGTACATCTGGTTAAACTTTCAGGTTTTCGTCCACCGCTATGTAGTGAAATTTATATTTAAATGTGTAGCCTAGTGTCATGCTGAACGACCAATTTCATATGCTACTGTGGTGTATTTAGTTGAATCTTTACTGAATAGGTCTGTTAAACAGGGGATTCGATCAAAATGTAGATTATAGAGTAATACCGAAATCCCTTACTAACTGAGTACGCTAACTATAATGAAGAGACTGGGTAAAACGTGAAAAGTAAAATGAAGAATCTTTATTAAAACACTGAACATAAAAACAGTTTCGTGTATGTGCCTACTTACCAAAATAGGGACTCGGTCGAGCTACAGGATGTAAGGCTTCGAACCTTTACCTTACCTTACTGTACGTATAAACTTACCTAGGCTCAGTTCGGTTTATAAACCTTGTTTGCCTTGTGCTTATTGAATTATGTTAAAAGTAATCTTGGATTTATCCACTAGACTGGTGATACCATATGACAATTTATTCGCAGAATCTATACTTGAGACGTTAACCTCTAGGCACTATGTTAACAATAATTGAAGGACATTAGATGCTTAATCTTTAAAAAAATGTCGAAATTAGCGATGTTATACACGGAAAATAACAGTATACACCTGGATTTGAAAAACAAAACAAAGGTAGCTTGAAACAAGATCAACTTAATGATTATCCCTGACCACGTGTTACGTGAAAACCTGCAAATATTCAGAATTTAAAATAAGTTCAGAATACTCAGAAAACTATCTCTCTTTAGTGACTGACTTCATCTAGACCATAAGTCCTTTCAGCTGTGAAAAATGACATTTCCTCAAGTACAAAGCCTCTTTAAACTTAATAACACGAGAGTTGAATTAAAGGGCAGTGCACAACTCAGTATCTAATAGGAAACATTACTATAACCAATATCCTGTGGTCATGGCACCAAAATTTCTCCTTACCTATCCAATTTGTACTTTATTCGGGTAAGCTGAATATATGCTTGATTTTCATCAGATATATCCATTAAACAGGAGATTCGATCAAGATATGGAATTATCAACTAATATCCAAAATGCTTATCAACTGAATCTATGCTGTAGAGGTTCAATAAACCTATGTTAAGTCCCAGAGTTTCACATAATCACTCCATCAGATGCAGAAGTGGAAGAAGATATGTTGGAGAAGCAGAGCAGCAGTGTGGCTCCTTCTATTTTCCCTGGTTCTCCCAGGGTTGAGCAGGCATCATTTTCTAGCAATCCAGGTACCTTCTCTTCCCTGCCAAAGAAATGAAGCAGTCGCCTAAGGAAGGTCCAAGATAGTAGCATCCAAAAGTGAAACAAAAGACTTTTGAAACCCCTAAAGCTTACTGATAAGCAGCTTACCTGTCAGAGAGATGTTAGGAGTGCTATGGACACAAAAATGAGACCTGGGAATTTCTCCAACAGGATAAACCTGAAAAGCCCAAAGATATATTTTCCAAGCTACCGAGTGGTAGTGTCACAGAGAAACTCCCCTGTGTTCTGCAGAAAAATTCTGTCCCAGTAAAGAAAGTAATTGGGGGAAAAACGAAGAGTTCCTCAGCAAGGATGACAACCAACTAGTTGGTTGTCATCCTTGCTGAGGAACTCTTCGCATCCCGACTGTGACTGAGCCTGCAATGACACCTTCATCGTATTCATCTCTGATGAGTCGAATCAGAAATCGGGAGTTATCTGGAAGCCCACAACCACAATTCTGGAGTATTTCGCCCTCCAATGGCACAGCGGTATGTCTGCGGACTTACAACGCTAGAATGCGGGTTTCGATACCCGTGGCGGGCAGAGCAAAGATAGCCCATTATGTAGCTTTGTGCTTAATTAAAAACAAACAAACAAACTGGAGTAGTTCAGCTTCTGGACAATGATGGCATAACAAAAACGTTTAATTTTATGTCATTTTAAAGGGTATTTTGAAAGGTTTTTTGTTTTTCTTACGTCATTTTAAAGCTTGTACTTTATGTACATTTCAAAAAGGATTATAGTTGTCATTTTTTAATAAAGGGCTTTACTTTGTCTATCATCTTAAAAAGTGTATTTTAGTGTAAGGTATTATCTCTTTATATCAATACTATTACCTTCAGTTTATTTTGAATACGTTTATTTAAATTAGTTTTTTTTTGCTTTCAGTGCTTTTTCTTTCATCGCGATCAGCGATTAAACGTTTTTCCAACTTTTATGTGTTACAATTTGTTGTGTGTTCCCTAACTTTTCATATTACCTTCCCTCTTCATATTTATTTTATTTATATTTGATTTGTTACGTTTTCTGTGTTGTTTCCATGAGATATTTGATATTGTTCTACTCATTCTATAAATGAAGAATGAATTTCCCGGTAAATCTTCATATATATATTATGATATGTTGTAACTTCAAGAGGTTTTGTTGCTATGTTGTAGATATCATAAGTATTAGGCCCGGCATGGCCAGGTGGTTAGGACGCTCGACTTGCAATCTGCGGGTCGCGGGTTCGCAT